>NC_086330.1:313139047-313409445 GCF_032445375.1 Bacillus rossius redtenbacheri
CCCTTTCACAGACATCGTGATTCAACGCTGGTCAATTCTATTCACTTAAGCAACTAACCAGTGCTGGCCTGCAATTCGGAGAACAAATCGCTCGTAATTGTAAAATCTCCTCTTCAATTCTTGCTGAAGCGAGTACACAGCCATGCGCCGAGCATGCCCTGTCAAGTAGGATGAGATCAAAGAAAAGTAATCCAGCCAAAAAACTTTCATAAACTATGTTACTCTTACAAGATTTTTTAAAATCAAATGTATTTTAAATACATATATTTAGTTATAAAGTTACTTTTTCTAACTTAGTACGGGGCCCCGCATTGTACATGTAAATAATATGTACACTAGAATGATGTGGCCCTTGTCATGGCTACAAGTAACAGATTAAATCTGTCACTACGTTTAGAGCCTATTATTTTTTACGTATGTGTTTTAGCATTGGTATCGTTAATGTACGTTTTAATGTTGGTTTTTTAGTTATCTTTTATAAAGCAGCTCAAAGCTAGGTAGGTAAATACAAATTTATATACTCGGCAGTCTCATTATTAATTTTGAATTATGATCAGTTTGTAGTCTTTATAATTTACGCTAGGTGTTAATAATCGATGATATAGCTCCGGAAGGTGTCGATAGCAGGCGCTAGTGTATCGGCGACGACCCGCGGGGTGGCGACAGTGCGGCGAAGAACAGAAACAACTGACTGTGACGTGAGTCATCGGAAGAGCGCTCGCACGGCGGCGGGACTCGTATTGTGTGCGGCGACGCGACAGCGTGGGTTGAAGACCGGCTCACGCCCATTTGCGTGCGCTCGTAACGGTCATCGGAATCACGGGCGACCATTTTGCAAGCTTTGACCACACGTGCGGAAGATTATGGTCGTACATGTTTATAGCGGCCAGTTTCCAGCGCATACGGACGTACGCATTTACTCTCCGATTTCGGAGATAAAAACTGTAAATTACCAATTTCAATTTGATATTGCTTTACTTCGCCGATGATTCTATGGACAATCATTGCTGCAGGCGGGAATGTGCGAGAAAGCCTAACTAATGTCACGGCCCGGCGTTATCGCTGTCATCGGCAACAGTACGTCGGACCCAATTTGAATATTTGCGTGAGCATTTAGTTAAGCCACCATGTCAATGCTTGGACAGCGCAGTCGTCTGTGAGCAGTTGCATTTGACTGTTTTACGCCCGTGCATTTTGTCAACATCGTTAATTGAAATTTACCTGAACTGTGCATTTTTCTCAAGGAAAAATACATCGCATATAAACAGTAAATGCATTTAGTAAGGAAAAGAACTGTGATAAACGTCTAGCAAACTTAATTTGTTTGTTAGGAAAAAAAATATAGTAATTTTTTTAATTGAATAATATCAGTACATTTTATTTTAAAGTAATAATCGTAACGTGGGTATCCTGTACATGCTTTCAGATCTATTTATTCATGACGTTAGTAGTTCAGCTGTCTATTTCAATAACTGGAATATATTGGCAGCCATTTGGAAATTTGTTGGAGTAAACTGTGCTATTTTGAAGTTAGAGTTTAATAAATATGAGATTAATGATAAAATAAATAATATTTGTGCACTCATTGGTAAAGAAAATGGTTTACATCTATCCCAGTTTCCAAGCAGTTTTCCTCTTAATAACTCTGCTACTTTGTTTTGAGAAACAAGCTTTATTTCATTCCGTATTTCGGGGGGAGTTGCGTATTTAGGGCTGAAGTTATTTCGTGAAAATAACCTGTAATAATATTTTTGCTGGCGACTCCTGACAGAGAACGACGAGGTTGCGAGCCGCTGTTGCTGGTTAGGGAAATTTGACCAACAAGGTGGGCCACATAGTTAAATGTTACACTGTCGTTTAAGTGGATAGCTATAGCGTGAGGCTGCATTATTCCACTGCACACAGACTCCCGCAGAATTCAATAACTATCACCTCCTTTAAGATTATTTCAGAGTTTTGACAAGCAGTACATATCATGAGATAGTAGAAAAATAATATGAGTAAGTATGTGTGTTTAAAAGGTATTGTATAAGTGAGTGGGGGTGGGAGCAGAATTTGGGTTGGAAATTCAATCCTGTATATCCCTTATTTATGTCATATGTAGGACTAGTTTATAATAATCTGGCTGTAGACAATACTCGCCACTGTTAACATCAGCTGATCGCAAGACAAATGATGCCACTGTGGGTAGAAGACTAGTATCGGACTACATCCATATCCAGCATGTGCAGGACACAAGGGTAAAAAGAGTGTGTGTGAGGAGGAAGTGAATGAAACTCGCTGGGCGAGGTGTTGTTGAGCTTGCAGCGGTCTGCAGTAAGGATAGCGAAGACGAGAAGGAGGCAGCAACTCACTGAACGAGGCGTTGTTGAGCTTGTGGTGGTCTAAGAGGAGGGCAGGGACAGTGACAACACTACGCTAGGCGTGGCGGAGCAGAGCAGGGGGCAGTAACTCACTGAGCGAGGCGTTGTTGAGCTTGTGGTGGTCGACCTGGCCACGCAGCGCCCGCAGCTTGCGCAGCTTCAGCTCCTGCGCCTCGACGCGGTCCCGCAGCCGCCGGAGCCGCTCGTTCTCCGCCGCCACCTGCTGGTGGCGCGCCTCCTGCTGCTTGAGGTAGCGCAGGCGCTGCTCCTTGGCCGCCAGGAGCTGGTGCTGCGAGTCTATCTGGTGCTGCTGCCTGGTGGCCATCTCCTGCAGCTCGCCCAGGGTCAGCTCCACTCCGTCCGGCAGCTGCAACACGCCCCTGCTCGTGTCACGGGGGTTCGAGTCCCTCCCGAGATACCGCCAAACAACACCCTAGAAGTAACCCAGTATCATCCTTTTCACATACATGCACACATAAACTCTATCACACACACTGAGATAAAGGTTTGTTTGCCTCAACAAAATATGTGTTTGTATGTGGCGAAATAAATATGTTTTGTTAATTCAAACAAATATTTCGTAGTAGGAAAGATTCTGTCGACCCAACGAAATGATGTTGTTCTACTCAAATGTATATTTGGTTAGGCGTAACAAATAATTTTTGTTTCTTACCGAGTTTGGTTAAGCTAACAAAATATTTTGTTCCACCAAGTATATATTTGTTTCGCCATATATGTACAAATATTTGTTTGATTCAAACAAACATTTTTCTCAGTGCAACAAGAGGCAGTGGGTGGCGTTCCGCGGCTTGGAACTCTTCGCGGGCCCTTAGTTCGATGCTCGGCTCTGGCATACGGACCACGAGGCCCGCAATAGTTATGATGACAATACAGTTGGTGACATACTGTGCCTCAGTGTTGTCTGATGAAGCAAACAGTCTGACACACGTCACACACGTCACACACGTTACACACGTCACACACCTCGCGGCACTCGGTCTGCTGCACCTTGTATCGCATGGATTCAAGGGCGTATGCAATAGTCCCATACTACCCGGATACCGTTACAGAAACGGTGAAAAATACGTAAATAATCAATTATTGCGTGTACGTATTTGAATTATTCTTACGCCTTCTGGAATATTATAGGTATTTTAAAGGCTGCTCTGTCCAACGTCAGTTGTCAGCTGGCTGGTTGTTGGTAACTGCCCTTCTTAAGAAGCTTAAAATTACAGACGTACCGACTGCATACTTGTGGTTACAAAAAATACTTCACCGATGATCGCTGTAAACCAATTCTACGAGTATAATCCTGTAGCAACTGGAAATTACGATCGCACTGGCGATGCTGATCCCTTGATACTCGTGTCCGAGCACAGTGTCCTCGGGGAACTCCGGTGTGCAGGAAGGCACAGCGTTCCTGGAGCTTCGTGGCAAGGTGGTTCCGCCGCAGACTCCCGTACAAGGACAACCCGACAACCAGTCCCGGACCGGGGTACGGCATCACCCCTGTGGCGTTCAGCGCCAAATTACAAGTTTTGTTGAACTATTACCTCAGTTTGGCTCTTAGTGTGTTTTGAGTAGCCTTTATTTCTCTAACTTATAGTTTCTTTCAATTTTTTTTTTTGTAATCCAGTCTGTGGACGTTTTATTATTTGTGCTTTAGAAGTAACTAGTTTTTCTTGATAAAGCTGCTGCTGATCCCTTTTTTTTATTTTTCAAGTCGAAACAAACTAAAATTTATATTAAATTAGTATTGAGGTTTGGTTAGTGACTACGTTGTAAAACTAGCTACCTGCGCGTGTGTGTTTGCTGTGGGTACCGCAGCGAGCACTGGCGGCGCCAGGCGACCCCCGTGAGCGCTATGGTTGCAAGCCACGCCTGGCCGTACAGCCCGATGTGTACTCGAATAGTGTTTCAAATAGACACCACAGATAGCGCCACTACAACCAGCCAGTTATTTTCTAAATTCATAGAGAGCGTTAATACTTATTTTTTAAATATTTATTTAAATGTTTATATAAATATTATTAAAATAAAATTATAATTTAATATTATTTTTTTTGTTAAATGTGTTTTTTTAGGTAATGTGTTTTCACCTGAGCGCTTCTATGATAACTGCAGAAAATGATAATTAGCTGGTATAATACAGTCCATAATGTAAAAGAAGAACTGTTTTATAACGAAAGAAAACCCCTATCAGCGTCCTGAAAAGTTATCGAGCATTCTGGCAAAACAAGCCTTGAGGTATTTATTATTATTAGTACTCTACTATGAGAGACTGATAATCATCTAGTGCCTCCGTTTGAGTTAAAATAATAATAATAACCCCACCGTTGACAATTTATTCTTGAAGTGAAACTTTTTTTCTGAGGGGTTAGCAATTTCCAAGCGTTACGAAAATCGTATGAGGGGAAATAGCTATGCATGTGGCGGGAGAACCGGGAGAGGAGGGGAAAATTTTGTTATGTGATCGGGGGAACCGGTACATTGCTCCCGGGTGCAATTGTTATGTGTAACATATCCAATTGTATTTTATCGTGAAATGTTAAAATAGAGTAAGCAGTTGAATGTCTTTTTGATTTGAAACTGCACAATTAACACAATATATATTTATTATTTTGAACAAATGCTTACAAAGCTTGGATATAAATCGGATACGCGATAAGTAGAGACCGGAAAAACTCGCGGATTCATTTCACGATATGATAGAATCCAAACAACTGTACTTTTATATTGCTTCTCTGATTGGCCCACAGTTTATCTGAAGGACTTAAAGCCAATGAAAACCCTTGAACCAAAAAAGTATCGAATCGCAAGCGTCCCAGTTGACACGTCGGTAACCAATGAGCAGGTGGCATTTGCCTGAGTATGTAGGGGATTGTGGAGTCTATCCTAGAGGTCATCCAAAGCGTGAATTTTTCCAGTCTCTATCGATAAGGAACATGGTCTTACTCCCGCCTCAAGCATGAGCGGGAGTCGAGCCGAACCACAGGCTCGCAGCCAGCAGCTATACGTGCACCAGCAGGTAGGACCTGTCGGAGATTGTTGGCATCAGAGACAGATAATTACGAAAATTTCAATATTCAAATTTCGAGTGGTGTGACAGGTATTCATAAACACGCCTGTTTTCACACATTATTGAACTTTATATAGGTATTTACTAGCAGATCCCGGCAGACGTTGTACATCCAATGTTTACTTATTTACCTCTACATATATAAAATTGACGGTTTGTATGTAATCTACAATCTATAAAGCGTTACCCGTGCTGGACACAGGGTGAAATTTTGTCCGCGAGTTAAAGCAAAATGGATAACGCTATTTGACACTGTGGTGGACATAGAGAAATGAAACATAATTGCTGTTTGTATGTCCATGACCTATGAATTTCTGATCAACCATGGTGATCGGTTTAGCAGTTTAGAAGTTGATGCGCTGCAGCGCCATCTAGCGGCGAGTTACAAAAAAAATGGATGGCATAAAAACATCTCTAAAAAAAACACTTCGATGTGCCAACAACTTTCATGGAGATCTGTCAAAGGGTGTAGAAGTTTATCAACGTCATACATACCAAAATCCTATTATATGTATATATATATATATATATATATATATATATATATATATATATGTACTAGCTGACCCGGCAGACTTCGTACTGCCTAATTAAATTGCAATAAAGTCATGTCAAAATGATTTGTAATGTGAAATTTTTTTGTTCCAACATATTTTATAGTCGGGGCTAAAAATTCTCCTGAACAGAACCGTCACCCTGGTGATAGGGTGTTGTGAATAAGAATTATAATTAAATAAAACATATAAATAAAAAGATAAATAAAAAAATAAGTAATCTCTCATAATTGTTAATCATGTGAAACATAATAATTTTTATTTTCATTGTAGTGCATGATTAGATCGGTAATTAGCTTGGTTTGTAGCATTTAGGGTTCTTCTACCTAAATTGATTCGTCTAATAGGAGGCATATCTATATAATAGATTATTTTGTCACATGCAATAATTAGAGATCATAGGTAAATGAACACTGCACAAAATACTATATAGGTAAGAATTTGTTTCGTGTATAAGTTGACAAAAGCAAACTCATTAGGGTAGGTAACCTAAAATCCAAGAAAAAAAAAACACTGACACTGACAGTTTGTTGTTGTTTCAACTTTTTTTTTTAGTTTGATATGACTTGGAGTCAAATCCTTCAAGCCGTATTTAAAATAGGGAAATGAAATAATAAAAACTTAAACTTATGAAATACTTTTGGTAACGCTGTTTTTGTTTGACTGGTGTAATGACTTGAAAACTGATGCATTTTAAAGTAAAACAAAAGAAATAATTTCGCGAAGCCGACCAAATTGAACTATTCGATTTCAGTTTATTTTTTGTTTTGTTTATCTGTGCTCCAACGCACACTGTTTTGATAGATATTATTGAACTTTGTACAGAGGTAATAAAGTGCAAATTGACTCTTTGACGTTAGGAACATACCTACATTGTTTAAACAACAATGAGTGCTCGTTTTAGTTGGAAAACGTTTGTATGGGAAAAAGAAAAGGGCTGGTTTTAGGGTTTTTCCGGCAATTATTCGAATTTTTCTCGCCGTAAAATACATCTTTGATCTTAAACGAACATTTAAAAAAAAAAAAAAATTGGCCAAATTGGTCCAGGCGTTGTTAAGCTATGCGCTTACCAACACATTTTGCGATTCATTTTTATATTATAGGCCTAGATATAAGTAGGCCTATATGTTATTTACTAAATTAAGAGAACTGCAATGGATTTTCAAGTGACCTAGTGTGAGGACCGTTCTGAAAAGTCGTCACAAGCCATGTTAACCGGCGCTATGCATTGTGTTGCGATGCAATGTGTTTCAACCCATCAGGCATCGCCGGACTCGTGGGAGGTGGTGGCGGTGGTGGGTGGTGAGTAGGGATCATTGACGGGATCGACGGGGGCACGCCAGGGAAACCCCCACCAGCCACGCAAGAAACGTCCGCCACGTTTCACGCTCGCAACAAGTACTGGTTCGACCCGCTGGGCAGCAGACCGCTCGACACCGGGGCCGCCAGAGCTGCTAGCGTGACGCAGTGTCCGCCTGTTGCCGCGTCCATTGGATGTCTCTTATTGCGGGCCAGCCGCGCCATTCACTGCTGATACTATCATGTATTTGAAAAGGCAGGCTGATTATGTGCTTATATATATATGTATATATAGCATATAAAACTTATCTTGTAAAAAAGGGCTCAGTTTATAAACGCCAGGGCCACCTTTCTTTTATTGACCTGCGCACGCGATAATCGGTTTTAATGGTTTATTCTGGTAATATTTGACCGTTTGTTAGTATAAAATTTATCAACTGTAAAAGGAAAATGGTTAACGAATAAAATGTTATTCTGAAGGAGCACATGCGAAATATTACTGTTGCTCAAAAACGCCACGAGTTTTATTGATGATATGCTAGTTCCATTCGACCTGGATACATTTTCAGAAGTGGAAGTGACAACTTAAAAGTGCACATGTGACCTTCGATGACAAACAAAAATTATAAAGTGACAAACCTTTGTCCAAACTGTAAGAAATTTTCGTAAACAGTTGGAAATATTAAGGGAAACGCACCTTTAATCCACAGCACCCTGCTCCGCGTGTCTAAGACGGATATCCCTGCAGTCTTCAAATACGGCACTTCCTGTATCTTTCTGTGTCTTTCTGTGTTCTTCTGTGTACTTCAGTGTCCTTCTGTGTTCTTCTGTGTCCTTCTGTGTACTTCAGAGTCCTCCTGCAGTCAAGCAAGGACACTCCCGGGGAACACGAGGCATTCTTTGCCGGTGAAACACGAAAATGCTCGTTGCTATTACAGTCCCACGCCATCTGCACGTAACGAAACGCGAAGTCCGAAGGTACAGCGCACATCAATAGAATACGCACAAGTTCTAACACAGTTGAAATCCCTCAACATGAAATAAAACTTCTACTATTCAGATTTAAATTTTTATTAATGCCACATTTTTCAACTTTCACTTCACATGAGACATGAAACGAAAAGTTTAGTGAAACAAAAATGTTGATAATTAAATTTACTAGTTTTATTTTTATTTGATTCAAAAGTCTCGTCAGTTATATATACACATGTACGGCTACTTATAAAAAAATATCTAAGGTAAAACAGCCTGGATGAATGCACAAAAGCTTCACAAACAAACAAAAACTAAGTCCGTAAACAGTATCATACTATAATTGTAAGAAACAAGCAAATTTCTTTCTTAGCTTTGCTTTACTGAAGAGCAAATTTTCTCTAGGAGGTATGCATAAAATACGAGAGGAACGTGAATGAGAAATAAAATGGCGAGGAAATATGTTTGGATTGTCTGTTTAAGGCGCATAGCGCAGTGCACGGCAAATATAACAGCAACGAGGGAGTTAGTTTCTCTTTTTACCCACAAAAGAAGGCAAAAGGCGGGCTGGAGAGCGAAGGAATGCGGGTGGAAAATATTGAAGAGAAACGTCGTTAAAACTTTTCAAAACAGCAGTATGTAAAAAAGAAAACAGGAAAGTAAAGCTACTGAGGGCGGGAAAAACTTTATAACTCCTCGCAAGCATGGAGGGTTTTGGGAATACCTTCAGGTCGGGTCATCGAAATTACTGCCCAATCTGTTTGCAACATTTACATCGCGTGGTTGTTATTTTTATAAAATGATTACTCACGTGTGCCAACGAGCGACCACTTTAGCCTTCTGTAATGGTAACAATTAACGATGACGTAACAAAGAAATGCAGTACTTTTTTCAAAATATTTATGATTTACTGTACATCTAAATCGGACATCAGTAACACATCACTGATAAAAATAAGTTTCATAACACAAGAGAAAATTTCTATTTTTTTTCGAAACAAATGCAACTTATTAAAGGAAATAACAAAAACTCACGAAACAAACTAATTAAAAAAAAAGTCACTGGTTTTCTTGTACGGATTCAAAGTGTAGAATGCAGGTATATAAGCTCAGCTAAAGAATTTTAAAATTTCAATAAAACATGTGAACTTTTAAGAGTTTTACTCGCTGCTATTTTTCACGCGTTACTGGATCATAAAAAGAATAAACAAAATACTATCGAATATACTTATTTCCTAATATTATTTTTAACTCTGTAAGTAAAATTATAATTTTCTTGGGTGGTAGAAGCAGGGTTTAAAAAACTTTGAGGACTTACATACATTTGAAATGTTTACTTAATAACTTTATGCTGTTCAGTTTATTTTAAATGCATTATATGTCACATTAATTTACATGGTAAATTTAAATAATATTTTTTATGAAACATTGCAGTACACTATGGCTAACAAAACGCCCTTTAAGTGTTACTGCAAAAAATTATTATCTAGTAATAGGATATGGAGATATTCATTAAAATACCTATATTTGCGTGGTACTATTCATATTTCAATGAGTTAATTGTACACAAAACTGGAAATTGGTTACAATTTTTATAAATATTTTTGGAACATGATAAATAAAATATTTTTTAGAGAGAACCACACTCGGTAGCATAAAACCAAATTTGCCTGTGCTGGACAACATAAAGAATTCTGGATATTGGGTGGGTTGCAAAGTTTAGATATACAAAAACCGATCAACAAAATACTTGACAAAAACAATTTTCTAGTAGGCAGTGGTCTGACGAAATTGTACTACAAAAATATTATTGTATCTCATTTCTCAATTATGGACATAAAATAAGTTATCATTCGAGATAACTAATTCTTAATGTGTAATATATAACAAACTATAAAAAAAACTCCTTGAGTATACAAACAATTGTTTTGTGTTGCCGCAATATACTTGGCCAATCAATTTAAACAAAACGTTTAAAATTAATTTGTTACGCTTGTGGTTTTGGGCAGAGTAACGCCTTGAAGAAGGGGGGGGGGGGGGGACAGATCTGTTTAACCGGCAACAAACCACAAGCCTAGCAATTCCTTCATAAGCCGTTAAAGCCTCCCACTGTTAGTAATATATATTTTAGGTAAAATAGAAATAATAAATTACAATTTATATGTAAACTTAACAGAAACCACAGCTTAGCTTACATACGTTTATTTATAATATCCGAAAAAGCTCTCAACCACATAAAAAACATGATTTTTCTTTAACATTCAAACAAGGTTCACTTCACTCGGATACAAATACTAAACAGCTGGAAATCGCACTGAAGTATCTTAAAGGATCTACCATGTTATCATCCTGTCATTTGAAAACATTATTTATACAACTTCAAAAGCACATAAATAATTTCAGAAGAGTTAAAGGGGTATGTTAAGACTAACATTAAAAAAAATAGTTTGTGTACTTATGAATGTGCGTTAGAAGTTATCCTTATTTGGTGTAGTAAAAAAAGTAACTTTAATTTTCCTTGCAAATAATAAATAGAAATAAAACGTCTGGAGTGATATTACAAATACGATTGGTAAATTATAAATTCATTCAAATTACATAAATTCCAAGAACTGACTTTAATTTTGCATGAAAAGAATTAATAGAAATAAAATAACAAAAAACTGGAGTGATACTATGAATACAGTTAGTAAGGTATAAATTCAATCAAATAAAACATTTAAATAAAAACTCAGTATTCAATATTCATATAAACACACGTATAAAAGTAATTACTTTTTCAGTCAAATAATACAGACAAATTTTAATTAATAATCAATTATAATGCAAATAAATTATACAATCGGAAACATAAACTCACTTAAAACCTCTTGAGAAAGTTTATAAAAAGAATTTATATCACAAATATTCAGAATAAATAAATGCTTTTGATGATATAGACCAGTATCCAACATCAATCACTAAAGTATAATATTTAAAAGCACGTATATAATTTTTAGTTTTACTTTTTTCAACCTGTGAAAATTTCGTTTGCATGGTGCGCGCGCATTGCGAAAATTCACTGACATAATTTTTTTCTTCATAACGTGCCTACATAAGTATAACTTCAAAAAAACTATAATCACGCATTTGTTTTCCTGAATGCAGGCAACAACATGCTGAGCAGGTATCAAAGTCGGGCAGACCCAGCAGACAGGAACACCCACGATGTCACCAGGGTTGTTGTTGCGGCACGCACAGCGTCGCTTCCACGAGCACAAGAACACGCGCTATGGCACGCGCCTCGTTGGCGCGTGGGGACTCGTAGAGAACTGTTCTCGGCTGGCGGCAACCCCGCACGAGCAACTGCTACCACTCACGTCGCTCGCTTCGAGACGGCCGCGCTCTCACGACGTCTTCACGACTTTCAGCAGCTATGTGAGCGTCTTACTCACCTCCTATTTTAACACAGAGCAACCCCGTACACGATCAACAACTTTGCGCAATTTGTTAGAATTTCACTATTATTGAACGAAAGCTTGAACGAGTAGTAATTTTTTCTGCGCAATAGTTATTGTGTCACGTGTACGGTATATTGCGCAATATTTTTAGTCTACTGTTTTACGCACGCGCATTTTTTTTTTGCGGCGATAATGGCTAAATCTGCGGTGAAAGAAAAAGAGCAGTAATCCAGGCGCTACGTCGTTTGGAAGGCATTCATTACTATACACCGGCCTTTTCCTCAACCACTCCTTAGTCCAGATTCGATGGCTTTCGTTTTCCTACCACATTTTTTTTTTTTTTTTTTACTGGACACAACTATCCTGTCTTCAGAGGAAACACTTCTCTGATTTTTTTTACTACCTTTCTTTAAAAGTTGCAATTTTTCAAGCAAAGCCAGAATAGGAGGATTTATTCAGTGGTCAAACGTAGGTAGGTAAAAACTATTACTCACGCAGAACGCTGAATATTTTACTAAAATCCATCGTGTGTACTGAAAATAAAATTTATTCGGAAGACAATTTTTAAAACATTAAAATTACCCCATTAAGAATTTGGTACTATTTTGAACGAAGTTTTTAATACTCATTGTTCTATTGATATAGGCTTAAATTATATATATATGTGTAAAAATTAAAATTTCACTGAGTATGTATAAACTGAACCACTAATCGTTAACTGTTCGTAGTGACTGTGAGGCGGAGCGCGCGTGCCGTTCCCAGCCTCGCGTGAGCGTCTCGCCGCCTCCCTGTCCTCGGTATTCTTTTGTTTCTTCAGCTATCGCCGGGAAACAACAGAACGAGAAGCAAACAACGGCCGGCGTGATTCGATCGGCGCTCGTCCCACTTCGCGCCGCAAAGCAAACAAGCGCCGGTGTCTAGTGTGTGCGCTCCCTCGCCCGCCACGCCTCGGGCCGCGCGTCGCTGCTTTCAGTTTATATTATTCTTTGTTTGTCTGGTGTTCGGTTGAAAATACGGACATAAATGTGTCGGTCAATACCTCATACAATTCATGACTGCGCATTGGGGAGGGGGGGGGGGGGAGAGATCAAAGTTTTTATTGCCACGTGTAATGAAGCGATTCTACCGGAAATTTGAGCGTGGGCGTTTATACAAAATGACATCAGGATCAGAAGCGCAAACCTGTTGGATTAGCAATTTCGCAGATTACCACGGAAATTTCTGTGGGGGGAGGGAGGCAATTTTAACATAGATTTTACTGATACTATCAACACACGTAAATATAGTTCTACTAGAATGACAATAATTTTTTTAGCTCTATAAGTAAGTATTTTTTATGGATTTCTGTGGCTCTATTTAAACAAAAATATATTTGGCCACCATGTTTTAAATAAAGTGGAACATGTTATTAGATTTTCAGAATTTACCCTTAAAGATTTTACATCAGTCTTAAAGTTCCATGTATCACACATATATGTATTCTATACTTTAACAATTTCCCCCAATCTTTACCATTTCCTTCTGGACCCTTGGCGATGAGGGAAGTGTAATTTCAGTACATAATTTAAAGTAGTAAAGATGACTCTGAATGCAACTTTAATAATCTCACATAAACACATTTAAATACCAATTTTGATAGTTGAATACATAATGACTTGAGTTGGCAGTATCATGAAATATGGATGCATATTTATTTTTATCAAAATATATTCTTCATTTATGGGTTTGAGTGTTTTTAAAATTATAACATACCTACTGATTTTCAAAGAATTTATTGATTATCCCACTGGTAATAACTGAAAATATTTTCCGAAGAAAGGTGAACTAACAACGATTTTTTTTTTTGCTTCTGCAGTCTACCCTTTATTTAGTCTCACAGCAGCACCACACCCGTAGCCAGTTTAGAGACTCCTGGTGGCGAACGAGCGGCATCCCTGATGGATAGGCAACCAGCGTAGGAGGCACAGGCGAACACCCAGGAGTTATGCAACCAGCCACACCAATATCTGCAATGCAGATATTTTTGAATAAGACGTTCTGATTGGTTGTGACTCATTGCGGCACAACCATCCGCGGGCCAGCAGTATAAGCAGGGCCGCGGTAGCAGAAGACGGCACAAGTCACCGACTCTAGCGTCACTGCAGAAAGAAGTGAGACAAGACACCCGAACGAGAGAGACAGAACCAGACGTAACGAAGAGCGATTTTCACGCAAGCGGAAGACGCATCGGGATATTTACGCAGACGTTAGCACGGATCAGTCAGACGCCGAGGAACGAGAGACGTTAAGAAGATTACGCAGTGACGTAAGACGTAACGCCAGAGCACAGTGACCGTCAGCGGGCTGCTTAGTATCGCTGTCCGACGGGGAAGGAATCGGCACAAGACTGAGCGGCGCTAGAAAACTCCAGGGGCCTATTCCACCAATAAACTTTGCAACTTTTCACTTTGCACTTTGCACTTTTCTTTCTTACTTCTGTTCCACGTAAATTAGAATTCGCAAAGCAAAAATTGAAAAGTGCAAAGCGAAAAGTGCAAAGACTTTGTACTTTTGAACGTGTTTCTGTTCCACAATAATCTCTCTCTGCATAACTCATCTATAAATATTTGCAAAGTTTTCAGAGGTTTTGAAAATATCATTTTGCTTTTGCAGTTTAACTTTTTATTGTGTGATCTTATTTAAATAATTTGTTTGAGGTGGTTAAAAGTGTTGTTTGTTATAAATTTAGCATCTAAGTAATTATTTAATTTAATTTAATGTGGTTGAGAGAAATGTAAACATAGGTAGTAACATAAACACATAACCTACAAAAGTAAAAGAAGGAAAATGAGGAGGCGTATTTTATTGCATTCAAGTGATGAATCTAATGAAGATGACAGAGTTCCAGTGAGGAAAGTGTACAGATTAAGAATAAATTTAATGATTGATAATGATATATTAATTGTGCTTTTAAAAGAACTCAGTTCATTCCTTTTCCTACTGTTTCTGTGTTACTGTACCTACTCGAGAAACTTGCAAATAATATATATATTTTTTTTATAAGTTCTAATACTGCTAATTTTTTATGCACAACTTCTATTTTCTTACTCATCATGCACTCTATAACCTACAAACTAGGCAACAGTAATGTAAACAATGAATAAAATAATGAAAAGACTTTGCAGACTGACTGTAGGAATGCAAAGAGGTTAAAAATTTTGGTGGAACACATTTACTTTGCACTTTTCAGTTATATGGAAAGTGCAAAGTGCAAATTGAAAAGTTGCAAAGTTTATTGGTGGAATAGGCCCCTGGTGACGTCAGAACGTGTAACGAGGTACCACAAGCATCAAACTTGGCCCTCGGACGACGAGTTTTGCAGAAACGCCAGGAGACGAAGATCCAAGCCCTGTAACGAGTCAGAAGCAGTCGCAACAAAGCTGACGTCACCGGCTGCACCAGGGGAGAGGAGACACCAGCTCGTTCCGAAGAATGGGTGGAGTGCAGCCGCCAGCTCAAGAGGTGCAGCAGTTTCTGGGGGACCACTTGGGGCCTCTGTACAACGAGCGCCTTCGGAGCCCAGGCGGGTGTAGCTGAAGTCCCTGCTCCCGGCGAACATCGCGACCCCAGGGGCCACGTCGCGAGCGCGACTCGCCCGAGTTCCGAGCAGCTGCCAGGGAGGACGACATCAGTGGTGGCGTGGTCAGGGAAGGACTGCTGCGGCAATTACAAGGCAAGTGACGACGAATACCTGTCCGTTAGCATCAGCGGGGTTTTACGTAAACGAGTCCTACATGAAAAGTTAAATTTACAGTGAAAGGAAATAACTTTTGACATTATTAGTACAGGAAGCAAACTATACTTTGAAATAAATAATATTGTAAATCAATTTTTAGTTGTTAATATATTTTGTGCCTGCCACATTGTCTGTAACGTAACTTTGAAGAAACAAATGAGCCTTTTTTTTTTGTGAAATAAGCATTAAGCCCGTTAATAAATTTTCACAGTTTGTAGTAAACATTATTTTCTTACACCTTGTCGCAACGCGGAATGTGTAGGGTTGAGAGGGACACATAAATTTAATGTCATATGTTAAGCTGGCGTCTGATTTAAATAGTTTAACCCTAAGTGTTTGGATATCACCAAACATAATTTTGTTTGCAGAAAAAAAATTGTTTGTGAAAAGCTCCCTTATGATTACGTACATGCAATTTGAACGCGAAATGAATTTTAAGGGCAAATATTAATTTTGTAATATTATCCCGTTTCAGTCCCTCGTGTGAACGAGCGTTCGAGCCATCAAACCCCAATGTTTTGCTGTCGACGGACAACCTCCTCAAGTTCATAGATCACTGTTCACATGTGCGGCTTTGAGATATTTGTAACCCGAACAGGGAATGAGAATGATTGTGAATAAATCTTACTTAGCATACTTCACCTTGATAACTTTTTTTCAGTTCATAAAGAAATAGGTATAAACCCCGACACTTCAGGTTCACCCTCATTATCTTCATTGCAATACCTAAGTGTACATTGTTGCTATTACGCAAGCAACATGCATTGCAATATTACAAGCATGTATTTACCTGTAAAAGTAATCGCTGTCAAAGTCTTATATTTTTAATTTTGCATTTATTTCTTTCTTCTTTTAATATGTTTCTTCCACCATTTCTTATGACGTCGCGCACCTGACTATCATGGTTCTTAAGAAGCCAGTTGGAATTTAAAAATAGCTCCTTTGTAGGATAATCAGACATCTTAAATAGTTCTCAAAAACAATTTACAAACTCCCCCCACCAAAAAAAACACTATTTTTAACAATGACCTTAAAATATTTTACTATTCTAGACAACAACATAAAATAAAAGGTAAGTTTTCTACTGCGCAATTATTACTGTAACCAAAACAAAATAATTAGTGAAATACATACCACATAACACAGTATCTCAATGCATAACTGTTCATAATCTGAAATATACAATTTGAAGGGGTCAGGCCTAACAGCTGTGAAGAATGAAAAAAAAAAAACAAAAAAAACATAAGTTTGGTTTTCAAATCATAGACAGAACAAATGTATTTCAAAACCAATTTTAATAAATGATTCTAACACTCGTAGCGCATGATACATTGTGGCCACATTTTAAAACTGGTATATTAAAAACGCACTGATATGATTAGTAGTAGTATATAATAACCAATCCAAACTCTGGGTTCTGGGTGAGAAGCCTGGAGCCAATCCGCCAACTTCGATTGTGACGTTTCGGTTGTCATCTAGGATGACCTTGATTTTTGACCTTGACTTTCAAAATTTGCCATAAATAACTAAAGGATTCCCCAAAATTTGCCAAACATTCGCCAAAATTCACCAAAATTTCCAGTTTTTTAGGAAATAAATACGCCAAAAAATCTTAAAAAAAAAAAAAAAATCTTTATTTCGAGGGGAAATAATTTCCCGTTTTAGTCCTCAAAAAAAAAATAACGGCTTGAAAATTCTTCAGAGCGGCTTAAATTCCTCATGAGCAAGCCGCACTAAGCCACCGTGGTCATGACCTAGACCATTACGATGACATTAGTGGCGGGAAGTCAGTCTTCAGCGGCTTCCGTGGTTTAAAGATCCATCGCCATTTTTTTTTGTTTTCTCCGAGTTCAAACCGAGGACTCCATTACGTGTTTTTATAAATATTTTTTTAAAAAATACATTAAAATATTTTTTATTAAATGTAAATTTATTTATGAATTTCTAGCTAAATAATTACGAATTTTCAAGATGACGGACGTGATGTGTTAGTTTTAAAAAGGCTGAACATATTTATTATATTTTATTTTATGATATTATAAATTTTAGAATTGTCCCCGATTTTCTATCACAAAAAATACCGATTGTCAAATAGTGGCCATTACGAAAAGTGTAACGGTGACGTGATAATAAAAATGGTTGCCTTGACATCCTAATGGTCGAGGTCATGACCTCGGCGGCTTAGTGGGTCTTGCTCATGGTAAATTTAAGCCGCTTTACGGGATTCAAGCCGTTGACTTTTTTTCAGGGCTGAAACGGGAAATTTTCCTTCAAAATAGGAATTTTTGCTTGAAATAGGGATTTTTTTTCCTTTTATATTTTGAGATGTATTGGCGGATTTGTTTCCTAAAAACTGTACAGATTAGCAAATTTTGGCAACTTTTTGGAAAATTTTGGAGGTCAAGGTCAAAGGTCGATGAAATACAATATGGCTGCCGTGACATCGCAATCCAAGATGGCCGATATGTTCCATGCTTCTCACCCAGAACCCAGGGCTCGGACCGGCTATTATACACTACTATTAATGATGGATTAATGGATGGATGATGATGGATGAATGATACAACGATGATCAATCTGTTAGCGAGAGTGGTGGTGACTAGGTTCTCTTGGCAGAACAATTAGCAATTGGTTTTTAACGCATTTCGCAGTTCGGCGATGAAAAAACTTCAAAACACCTAGTCCTAAACCAGAGAAAGGAATTTTCCTCATGTTAAGATTCTCGGCGCTGCCCAAAATAGAACCGATGACCTGTGACCTACCAGACCTGGCATAATTATAGAATATGAATGATGTAAATGTTTCAAGTTATGCCAGTTTCTGAACATGGTGGCTTCATTTAGGTAAATAAAGTAATAAAAAACATTAATACATATTTTTTTCTTGTTAGTTTTTATTGAGGTTGTAGTCTAGTGAAGATTTCTGGATTGCTGCAGATGAACAATAATTTTTTCAATGTTAAGTTAAATTCACTTTGTTAAAATGATTTGATTTCATAACTTGCTTGCATAATTTAGTTTCATGAGCCGTTTGTAATAGTATATTCCCGTAGTTATGAAAATGTTTTGGTTTGTGTTTTTATTATATCTTAGAAATGTCTTCTTTGTATTGCAAGTTAGGTATTCAGTGATATCCATTTTTATTTGAATGGTTATTTAAAATTAGAAAACATGGAAATGGTGATTCAATTTGTAATTAAATTTTAAAAACAGATCTTGGTATTTCTTGTTAGAATTTCTAAAAATTTGTTTAGCGCAAATTTTTATGACTTTAATTTAGGTTTATTTTTCATTTCTTTGTTTCAAGGTTTAGAAGAGGAATTGTTTAGAGTCATGTGTGCTTGTGTGGCTTGTATGTTATTGTGAGGTAAAATATATTTACTTGTGCATTTCTGGAAGATATTTCGTCTTTCAATAGAAGCTGATGATTGAGGAAAATATAATAAGTCAAATTGTTCAAAAGTGAACTATTTCCTTCTCAGTGAATATTTAAAAATGTGGCTCCTGGAATATAAGGCAAATAACAACCTAAATGAAAAGAATAATTATCCAGGAGAGAGGCTCATCCGAAAAAAGAAAAAGTTGCAATTTATCTTTATCTTCCTGACATTTAGTCTAACCATTATACAAATTGGCATGAAAAGTTTGAAAGTAATATCTTTGTTAAAATATTTAAATTCTCGAAAACATTCGGTTTTATTAACATTTTAAACTTTCGCTTTAGATATTATCTTATCTTATTTCCCATGAGCTGCTACTTTCAACATTTTCCTCAATCTCCAGAAACTCATTAAATTTTTGTTCTCTTCTCTGTTATTTGGGTGTTATTAAAGTTGTCCACTGGGATTCACCCATTTTAGCTTAGGATGGCATTCGTACCCAGTTATAAATTCAAGAAGGCTTGGTCATTAGTGGGTTCATTACTATTTAAAATATTTAGGCCATGTCAACCATTCTAACAAATAATTGAGTTTATTAAAGGGTAAAAAATCAATCTGAGTTAAACAATATTGTCAAACACTTTTCAACTCGAATAAAAATTCAAAATGAAAACTATACATACCTTGAAGATCTCCCTGGTATCGTGCCTTAATGTCATACGTACGTTTCAGCGGTGTAAACTGGTAGTTAACTAATGAGACAACTCTTGCTTTAATAGTGCTAAGATTAGGAATAAATCCTCCTACGCCAGTTATTTTTTTAATTCAACCTGAAATCACTGCCACTAACAAATAAGTTTCTTAAAGACAAAATAGGTATACTCTATTTGCGAAAAATGAACAAAAAAAATTGTGCTAAATTCAATCAAACTTAATAAGCACTTCAGTTGATGCGTTATTATGTTTGTAGCAATAATACACTTGAAAAATGATTGCAAAATGTAAATTAATTTTAGAAATAATATATTATCAATTAGTACACATCTACTGCAGGGGTGCCCACAAGGGAGGAGGGGGGGGTAACGACGCAGACTGCGTCATAAAAATTTCGGGGGGGGGGGGGGGGGGGTGATTAAAAGACGAGAAAAATGTATTATTTACATAATTATAGCTTCTAATGTGAAAATACGTTTATGGTGCTTTGATAATTGAAAGGGATCTTGTAAATAAAATTGGCAACCCCGCACTTTCCTCAACAAAAGCAGTTTGACATCTGTCGGTTCAGGATGGAAATATTACCTGATATGACCAAAATTATTATTAGAAAATCAGTTTTAATTAATGCAAAATGTGATAAAATATAATACTAAAAAAGTATAATATAATAAAATAATTGAGTAAATCATTGAGAAAATGGCATTAAAAATTTGAGAGGGGGGGGGGGCGCATCATTAGGTTAGGGGGGGGGTGAGTCATAGTGTTTGGGGGGGGGGGGGGGGCCTTTCGGTCTACTGACACACTACTGCAAGATATCACAGTTAATAAGGTTTAGAATTTTTAAGAACAAACATTAATTATACCTTGTCTGATGAAGTTGATTTTCTTACTCTCTTTTTGATATTTTCGTAGCAGCACTTTAACTGCTTTGAAGTGCGAGAAATATCGCTGGAGGTAAGTTATTTTTCTCTCAGTTGATTGCACGCCATGTTTTTCTCCTTTGCAAAAACCACATCGGTACACTTGTATTCGATTACTAATAAATTTTTCCTCCACTAAATCTACTAGCAGATTTTTCTCTCGTTCACAAAAATTACAACTTTGCTTTCCATTTTTTATTGCGTTGTCGGGTAATGTACTCGATGCAAAAGCCACGTTAGTTTGTTTACTTGCATCTTGATACATGCAGCCAACTTTGAACAGTTAAAATACCCGTCCAAAACAAAATTATTTTACCAGAAAAAAGGAGTTAAATTATTCCAGCCAATAGAAATAAGTCCAGATGTTCGTCAACACTGTTGCGGCTTTGTACAGTCGAATGAACTTAAGTTCATGCGGTGTTTGGTCAACAAATCCCGGTTTCTTTTAACGCAACGTTCAAACTGCTAATCCTAAGATCACATTTTCGAACCAGAATCGAAGAAACTCATTTGTAGAGTCACAATGGCACAACTGGCAATAAGAGACGGTTTCAGAAACCGGGTTTTCCTTCCTCACTCACACTTTGTATTATACATATCTTCTTTACTGTGATCGCACACACACAATAACACGCCCCAACAGCGATTATCTATTACAGACGGCAAAATTCCCAAAGTGTATATTTAAGCGCGAAACCACAATATGAAATATAGGTATTGTTACTTTTATAGTGTTTATTAAACAAAACAATAGTCATGTTACAAAAAATGTTAGCAATTGTTTAGTAGTACCCAGCTACTTATTATTATTATTAGCCTATGTAAACGGGTAGCGAATAAGAGAGAATTGTCACCAGTGTGTGTCATGTACTCTCTCTGGTTTAATATTTGTAATTAAGTTTTAAATACCATCATTGGACGTGTGCTGCTGTGAAGCATAACGGATACCCTTTCATAATTTTCAGATGTTGAGATAAGCTTACAATCCTATATTAAAATCTTTCTGGTTATTCTTAAAACTATCCGTAAAACAGGTTGCTTAATTCTAAGCAGGTTTTAAAACAAAATAAGAAAACTTTGATTTTATTACTTTTACTGGTCATAACATTAAAAATGTTAAAAAGCAAATTTGGTAATTCATTATAAATGCTGCAGAACAAAATAAAATAAAAAAATACTTTACACATATTTAAATAACTAAGCATATATAATATCTATATAAAGTTTATTTAAAACAGTTCCCCACAGTCGTAAAATATTTACAGTAATTCCAAACTAGACTTAATGTGAATAAACAAGTTATTTCCTTAGCTGCAGAAGAGAACTCAGGGTGACCGCATCGTGGTCTAATTAAAGTTGAATGAATTAGAACCATCGAGGAGGTACGGTAGTATTCACAGCACACAAAGGAATGCAGTACTATAGACCAAAATATACATTTACATAAATTCTGAAACAGAATCGATAAAATTTAAGGGGTAAATTTGGAATGAATATGACTTATTTCACACATCAATCTCATATCAAGACATGACGAGCAGGAATAATTCCGAAATCTGAATTTTTTGTGCGTTGCACAAACACAAACCAGGAAAAAATTTAGAATGAAGACCAGTACTAACAACACCACATAATATGATAGAAAGGTTTTTCGAGACTTTTTCTCTATTCCAGACTTACCCAACTACATCGTGTATCATGACTTCGCCCACAAACAACACTAATGAGCGATGACAAACGAAAGTTCCAATCGGTGGTAACTAGTGTATGAGTAATGGCAGCCCGCGAGATACGTCAACCTCGCTGGACTGCGGAAGGATACAGAAGCGTAGGTAGCGAAGCCGTTGCTAAAATGCGCGCATAGCTTCACTTTGGTAGCCTTAGGGTCAGAAGGAGAAAATAAGAGCCAAAGGCAAGGAAATAGATCGTGTATGAACACAAAGTGAAAGTATGCTGCTAAGTTGCAGAACGATCTTAGGTGCAAGGAGGTAGGGAGGAGGGTTAGTACGAACAAAGAACAGATCTGAAGTGACGATAATTTGACGTGGCAGCGGGGTAATATAATATCAAATGTGCTAAGAACAGCACTGGAGAAACACGAAAATGAACTACCGATGGCTAAAGACGAAAAGCTGTATGCTGACCGAAAAACTGGCTTAAATTTTTAGGCCAAAAAGCTTTAAGCAGTAATTATGGAAACAAAAATAATGTTGAAGCTTTTTAAGATTATTAATTAATACAATTATATGGAAAATTATAAATTAAAGTTTACCATAAAATAACATAAAATGCCCCCAGAGTTGCCCTTTAAATAAAATTATACTTGACTGAAGGGTATACTTTAAGCATGAGAGAGGAACGATTGTTGGCTTGTTTACTGAGTTAGCACGCACTTGCTGCCTCTGGCACCAGCTGCTAGGCATCTAAGTTTAGGAATGGTGTTTATACATTTACTCAGCTACAGTCATTTAAAATACACATTTTATTCAAAATACAAAAAAAAGTTTAAGGAATTTAAAGTTATTTGATAGAGATCTCGCAATATGCTTGTGTGAAGAAAACACAAATGACAATAACTAGTGAACCCTCAAAACATATCAGTTGGAGAAGATATTGGGATCCACGCATGGTGGAACCAGCAGTTACTAAAAGCAAACATGGACAGCCATGAGTCTGAATCGACCAACACCAGGCGGGATGCCGGACTGAATGAGGTGGTTGAAGTAGGGGTGGAGGAGGTGGGGTGAATGCGGAAGTAATCTCCATGGAAAGCTCTCACGAACACCAGGAGCACCGGTGATAGTGGTAGCAGAGCGTGGTTCACGGGATGAGTTGGTAGTGGTAGCAGAGCAGGGCGGGGAGGTGGCAGGAAGATAGACGACGCGCGCACTCGCCACAGAAGCTATTCATCCACGCGGCGGGCGGGGAAGGCTCTCCTGGCATTGGCTCATACAGCCAGGCTGTTATGTATGTGTGATGTATGACATTCGGCGATCATGCACCGTCGTCTCTCTAGACATCCGACAGCTCTTCGTCACCACATGCTCTCGGCACATATTTCTGGCACACTTCTGCAAGTTCTTGCCATGATGAGTTTCTGTTTGAATGCAGCACACTTCCAGTTTAAAGAGCAAGTTTTTATATTTTACTTGTGTTTTGTTTGTAACATTTCGTAGCACATACTGTATTTAAACTTCTGAATTATAATTGGGCATTTTTAACTGTATTTGGGACAGTGAAAAGTTTATATTTTAGTAAGTATTGGTTCCTAAATTCTTGCAGGGATTTTTTTTTTAAATAAATGATAATGATGTTTCCATCACATTTGTAGGAAAACAATATTTTAAAACTAAAATCCTTAAAAAAAATTAAAATTAATGAAGACTTTTCGTTCGTACACCACCTCAGCCCACCTAAAATTACATCACCTGGCGCACAATAACAGTCTGTTTCAAACAAACCTTACTTTATCGGAATTAAATCAATAATAAAATTACGAAGGTCTATGATGAATCTGCACAAATAGCTGGTTCTATCTGTACAAAAAATACTTTCATGATTAGTTAATACACATAACTTTCAACAATCTCTTAAATTCTAAATTGATTATGCAAGATTATTGATATGGGTTAAGAAATATTAGGTATGCATATATTCAATTGCTGTTTAGGTTAATACAATATATGTGTTTTAATTTTTAATTTTTTAGTAATATGTGGCTGTGAATAAATAAATATATACACACATAAAGTTTTGTTTCTGTTATCAGGTATTAAATCTCTTATTGTAACCTGTGAATTTTAATGCTCTGTACACTTACACAAATTCAATTTGTTTTGGAACAATAAAATTGTTGTATTCCCTTACTTTGTATTCTTTAAACTTCCTACTCATTGTAGAGGTGAACGTAAGTAACAATTCTCTCGTGCTACGAAAGGCTTTTCCTTTTATTTAATTGTCAACTGCCTAAACGCACAAGTAATATAACATCACAATTTACTATAAGATATCCTCTCAATATCCACAACCTTAAGGTCAAGGCAACGAGCTCGCTCGCGACGTTAAAGCTAGTGACTACCTCGAAAACAATCGCGGCGCCGGGACTCGAACAGAAAGCTACTGACATTGTAAATACATCTGTATTTACAATTTTATGTAATGTATTTATAGCAGAATTTAGGGTTTCACGATGTGGTATAGTACAGCGGAAAGTCGAATCGATCGCATGATCCAGCTCCTCGAACTATAATAAAAAAAGGTGATCTTAGCTGTGGACAGCCGATACCAGTACATTTCCCTCTGCAAAAACCCGCCACCCTTCCCCCCTTGGACGAAACGAAGGACTGGTCAAAAAGAAAGCTGATAAGCCTTCCTCTCCTTCGCCCACAGTAGAAACGTTTCGGCTGTTCGTGGGAGCGAGAGCGAGATAGGATCGTTGAGCTTCTGCTAGTACCTCATAGATGGCAGGCTGCGGAGTGAGCACCATCTACACCCTCCCCGTCCGAAGGCCATCTCGCCACTGACGCGCTGGAACTAAGCTCCTGACCTCCCTACACAATAAATGTGACCTACAGAGGCATTCAGTCACTTTAGTGATCAACTGATCCCCATTTCATTGTCTTCGGAGCTGTGACCTTTTTTACCGCGCACTTTTTTACCGCGCACTAACCGCCTTATCATGATACACACATATATTTTTTGTACCAGTAAAACCAATTTGGCCCCCGGAAGTACCTCAGCATTGCACAATGACGGGGTGCAAGTTTCCTGCCTTGCGCGTAGCGGCTATACTGCCTTGGGGACGAGGGCCACATTTACATTTGGCCAGCTTACAAGCTACTAGTCGGCGAGAATATTCCAGGAAGCGAGAGCAATGTCACTGGTAACACAAAGCTGGTTTTGTTGCGACGAGTGAATTCTCAGGTGACTGACCAGGAATCTCGCCCAGTGTGTCGAGACTTTAGCGCTGTCTCACTCACGCTACGTCGTTTTTTTAAGTATACTTCTTTAGACGCGTTTTTTGAAAAAAAAAATGATGCGAGTGAATTTTTACCATGCGAGTGCACCATGCGAAGAAATTGTCACAGAATGGAAAATATCTTACATAAAACCAAAAGGCTACATACAAATAAAAATAACTTACATGCTTTTTTATATCTTACATTTTAGTGATTGATATTAAATACATGTTCATGTCATTTAAAAAATTATTTAATTTGAGTATTAGTGATAGAGATTATGTTTATTAGCTCTTGCAAGTGTATTTTCAAGTGTATTTATGTAAGTGAGGTTAGGTTATACTTCTTTAGGCGCATTATTAAAAAATTGTGAGATTTAATTTTTACATTGCAGCGTGAGCCACATGCACAAAAAATTTATGGGATGAAAAAAAGCTATCCACACATAAAAATGTTATATGTTCTTTTAAATCATGTACTTCAGTAATTGATTTTGAAATATGGTACATATTGAGGCCACTTGTGGCGGCCTCAGTCGTCTTGATTTTTATTATTACTTTTATGGTGCGTAAAGTTTGTTTTAAGATGAGTAAATTGTTTCTAATATTATTTATAATATTATACTAGTTAATGGTGTATGTAATTTATTTATTTATTGTTATTTTTTAATCATATACTTGTGTTATTGTACGCTTATTATTCTTATTCGGTAGTGGGACCCGCTAGAAATAACGAGAACGATCGAGCGGAGTGAGGGGTGGCAGTAGAGGGGGGTGACGTCAGCTGACGTGAGAAAGTGAGGCGACGGCCAGCTGTTTTGCGAGAAGTGTGTGTTTGACCGCCGGCCGCGGAAGTACTCGGTGCAGACGAGAATTTGCATTTCAGCGATGAGCTACGAGTGTTACGTTACGTGATTAATATTGAAGATGACGGTAATGCCACGACACCCTCGGCGAAGTAACACCAGTGGTGGTATATGAGAATGCGATATCGTGGGCCTAGTGCACTGGCCATCAATGTAGCGCGATGCTAGAGGCGCTAAAAGGTGAGCGGGGTTTACATCCGACCCCGGCGGACACCGACTACAGAGGTATGCTTCTAGAACAAGTAAGTGCGAGAACTGGATTTGTACTTTTTGTTCGGCTGGTTTGACTTGCGGGCAACGTGTTTAAAAACAGAGTGCGGCGATGGAAATTGCTGGTAGAACTATCTAGACTGAAGCACGTCACTATTTCGTTTTTCCACCCTCCCCTCCTCCGTAATAGACTTTATGGGACTTTGGTTTATTTTAAGTATAGTGTAAGAGTGTTTGTATGCAAATGTCACCAACGTACGTTAAATTTAATTATAGCAATTTAAATGGTACCACGAATTGAATTTATAGGTTCCTTACCTTTTTTACAGTACTTAATGTTGGTCATTTTATTTCTGGTAATTCATTATATATATTATAACTATCACAATAAGTTTGGCAGGGCTGTCGGTCAATTTAGTACGTTAATGATTCCTTTTGCGCACTGGTCAAATTTTAAGCCAGTCCATGCGCGTCTATTTAAGTTAATTTTACTACACTTTCATCATCAATATGTCAGTGGAGACGCGTATACAGGACTGGCGTGGCGAGTGCGGACGTGTTCAACTACCCCGGTATAAGGGGGGTTGGCTCAAGTGCGCCACTCTGCTACGGCAGTCTTGTTATTGGTTTTTGCAGTGATAGCGAGAATTACGTTTTCAAGCATAATGGATACCTTAAATAAACCTTTGAATTCAAGTTTGGAACGCGAAGATTTGGTGGTATGTTTACGGGAAGCGGGATTAAATGTAACAGCTGATGATGATGTACCGTTTTTAGAATTGCTATGGGCGGAGTATAATTTAAAAAAGGAGCGAGATATGTTGGTATCTGCATGTGCGGTAGAACCCCCCGCGGAGGATTTGGCTGGCCGGATTGTGTGTGATTCTTTTGGTAAAGACTTAGATAAGTTTCCGGTGTTGAAAGAAAATACGATTGATGAATTAATTAGGTTTTGCTGGGAAGTGGATCGGGTGCAAGAAAGTTATATTTTTGAAAATGATTCGCAGTTGTTGAGGAGCGTAATTGGTAAAAGCTATGGGTTAGCGCGTCATATTATTACGCGTGGCGTAAAAGATAAGTTATGTTGGGAAAAGGTTAAAGATTTATTATGGCGGAATTTATGTCCTAAGCGGGTCAAGTTGGGATTAATACACAAACGGGTTGGACGTTTTCAGAAACCCGACGAGAAGGTGGCTGTATTTATGTTGGATGTGTTACAAAATATAAAATTGTTTGGGGTAGAATTTTCTGAAGTGGAAATCATTGATTTGATTATTGAAAACATGCGTCCGGATATAAGGAGAGAATGTTCTTTTATTAAGAGGCCACGGAATTTAGAAGAATTACATGAATGGGCTGTAGAAGTCGATAATATAAAATTTGTACAGGAAGAGTATGCGAGAGTGACAGGTCATGATCCTTACTCCAAGCCGGTTCCTGATCCTATGGTTGGTATGGGGGGGATTAAAAATGAGGTTGAAGTGATTAAAGGCAATAATCATTACAGAGATGGGGAGAGCAGTAAAAAAGAATGTGTCTTTTGTATGAAAAAAGGGCATTTGGTACAGTTTTGTTGGCGGCGTTCAAAGGGATCTATGGGGCACGGGGATATTAAGAATAACAGTAACAATAATAATAAAGAGGTTATTTGTTATTATTGTGGAGAATTTGGACATTTTCGTAAAGAATGTAGTAAACAGCGGCGGAAATGTGAATTATGTGGCTATTGTGGGAAAAGCGGCCATAGGTCGCCGAAGTGTAGGCTAAAACGGCAGGATAATCTTTTTAGATTTAAAGATAAGCATAGAGTAATGGTCATGCGGGAATCTAACAATTTCTATGCCTCTGTTAAAGTGGGCCCAGAGTCAATAAAGGCCTTAGTCGATACGGGGGCGAGTAAGAGTTTCATAAGTTGGGAGTTTTATCAGCATTGTAAACAAAACAAATTAGTTAAAAAGGGAAGTGACCTTATTGAGGAGGGGATAACCATTCAGCTAGCTGATGGGAAAGTCCGAGAAAGTAATAGGAGGGTTAAATTGCATATTAAAATTCAGAAATTTTCATGGTATCGTGAATTTTATGTAATCCCCGACCTTATTTGTAAGATGATTTTAGGTTTGGATTTTTTAAGCGACACCCGAACTGTAATCGATTGTAAGAAACAACAGTTGTGTTTTGGTTTTGAGCCCCGGTTTAAAGTAGGTTTAGTGAAACCCTTGGGGAAAAGAAAGGTGATTTGTGGTGGAATTGAAGGGGCGAGAGAAAGGCTTAGTGAAAAAGAAATTGAGAAAATTCAGGGTATTATTAATGAGTTTCAGGACGTTATTACCAAGAAAGTAGGAAAGTGTGTTATGGAGCCTTATGAAATTAAAGTTACCGATGAAGTCCCAGTAAAGTGTGCCCCTTACCAATGCGCCCCACCTAAAATGCAAGCCTTTAGGGCTATAATTAAGGACTTGCTTAAACAAGATATCATAACCGAATCTAACTCCGCCTATGCTTCTCCGGCCTTTTTAGTGAAAAAGAAAACACCTGGTGAATATCGTTTGGTTCTTGACTATAGAATGTTGAACCAAAAGATCCGGGTAGATCCTTTCCCAATGCCTAAAATTGAGGTTATTTTCCAGTATTTAAGCCAAGCCAAATATTTTACCATTCTATATTTGAATGCCGCCTTTCATCAATGTTTGCTGCAACCCGCTAGTCAAAGGTACACAGGTTTTGTAACGCCGTGGGGGCACTATGAGTGGAAGAGGGTCCCTTTTGGGGTGAATTTTGGTGCGCAATGCTTATCTAGAATATTGGGGAAACTACTTCAGAATGTACAATATAAGTTTGCCATGAGCTTTCTAGATGATATATGCATATATTCAAATTCCCTTGATGAACACCTGGAACATTTGCGTGTCGTACTTGGTAAACTAAGGGAAGCAGGTTTCACCTTGAACCCCGAAAAAATTTGTTGGGCGCAAAAGAAAATACACTTTCTAGGTTTTATCGCAGGAGAGGGAAAGATGGAGATGGACCCCCAAAAAATAGCCTCAATTGTGAAATTTCCCCCACCTAAAAATGTAAAGGGGGTGATGAGATTTCTTGGAATGATTGGGTTTTTTAGTCGTTTCATCCCCCATTTTGCTGAATTAAGCAGTCCTCTAAATCACCTAAAAAAGAAAGGAGTTGTATTTGAATGGGGTAAAGAGCAGGATGACGCCTTCAGAGAGTTAAAAAGAGCTATCTCTAATCCTCCGGTTTTGACCTTGCCCGATTTTAGCAAAAGATTTGTAGTACAGGTAGACGCTTCGAGCCTTGCCTTAGGGGGGGTGCTTTTACAAGAAGGGGAGAAAGGATTACAACCTGTGATGTACATAAGCCGTACGCTCAATAAACACGAGCAGAAATATAGTGTATACGAGAAAGAGGCATTGGCATGCATTTACGCCCTAGAGCGTTTTGAAAATTTTATTGAGCATGACGAATTTGATCTGTGTACCGATAATCAAGCTATCACATGGTTGTTTACCCATCCTTGTCAACTAGGAAAAATAGGTCGATGGGTAATGCGGTTAACCAGATTCAGGTTTAAGATTAAGCACATTAAAGGAAACGAGAATCCTGTCGCCGATGCCTTATCTCGTATGTATGAGGCTGAAGGACTGCAAGAGGAGGAATTGAATGAGCCTATTCAGAAAGGGGATGAGGATGAGGAAGAAGGGGTAGTAGATGATGAATGTTGCAATGTATTGGGGCAATTTCCAGAAAGTTTTGTAGACTTACGCAAGTGGCAAGAGGAAGATGGGGAAGTAAAGAAAATTAAGAAAGGGATATTAGAATCACGGTATAAGAATTTTGTTTTTTTTAAGGGATTGTTATATTATGTGAAAGATGGTAAGAGGAAGGCCTTTGTGCCCCAATCAGTAGTAAATTTAGTTCTACGGTATTATCATGATTCTGTGGTAGGAGGAATACAGAAAACCTTAGTGAAGATTTCCGAGTCCTTATATTGGCCCGATATGAAGGAAGATGTGGAGAAGTATGTTAAAAGTTGTCGGGTCTGTCAGGCCGCAAAACAGCCACGTACCACTAAAATTGGGGAATATGCGGTGGAAAGGGTTGAACGTCCATGGGAACGTGTCTTTCTAGATATCTTTGGGCCTTTACCCAGGTACTTAAAAGGAAATTTATACTTGATGAACTTGGTTGATGGGTTTAGTAAGTTTTGTTTTTTTTACCTTTGGGTGGTACTTCTAGTGGCCGTGTAGTCAGTGCCTTAACTGAGAGAGTATGGGGTTTGTTTGGTGCTCCTGAAAGTTTAGTGACTGATAATGCCACCTATTTTACAAGCCAGTTTTTTGAGCAAATGTGCTTTAGTTGGGGTATCAAACACTTCACTACGAGCCCTTATTACCCCAATCCGAACCAGGTGGAAAGGGTAAATAAAAATATTAAGATTGCTTTAACTATTTTTAGTCAAAAGGAGCATAGGAGATGGGATGAAAATCTGCAATTTTTGAACATGGCCTTTAATTTGAATAAACACGACTCCACCCAACATACTCCCGCGGAGGTGTTTTTAGGGAGAGATTTGAGTCATCCTCTGTTAAATGTATGGGGAATACACCCGGAAACTTTGAGTATTCATAGTCCTAGACGTTTGGAAGAGGTATGGACAGATGTAGCGATGAATTTAGAAAAGGCTAGAAAGAAAATTTGCTCGCAGTATAACCAAGGTCGGACTCCAAATCCTTTCGCGGTGGGGGAGGAGGTGTGGTGTCGTGAACATCATTTGAGTGATAAAAGTAAATTTCGTACTGCCAAGTTGGAATTTGCCTTTGGTGGGCCTTATCGGATAATCAAATTTTTGGGGCCAGTGACAGTCTTATTACAGAAAGTAGGTGAGAACTTAAGAGTAAAGAAGGCTCACATTAGCCATCTAAAGGCAGTAAATTGAGTTTTCTGTGTCTTCAATTGTTAAAACATCCACATTGTAATGTTTGCTTTAATAAGTTAAGGAACTATGTGGCCTAATCTTATTGTTATCCTTTTTTTGGTGTTTTAGAATTTTAGATTTTTAGTATGTAATGTTTAGGATACGTTTTGCCTTTTGCATTTATATTTGCATTTGCCATTTTATATACGTATATTTTTGATAAGTTTTTTTTATTGCTACAGCACTTGTTTAAAAGGGTTTATTTTCCGAATGGATTTTTTGGAAGTTAGTACCCTTTAGGATAGTAGCTTTAAAGCTTTTACTGTAATTTCCGATTTTATAAACTGTAAGTTATTTTTCTGTAAAAATCAATTTATTTAGTACTTTTCTCGTTTATTTTCAATTTAGTTTTTTTGAGTGATGTAAAACTTTTTTGAGACTTTGGCTGTAGGTCGTGCTTTTTGCCCTTTCTATGTGCTTTCGAGTCTACTTACTGTTTGCGAGTGTTTTCTAGTTTCTTTCCTAGTCTTTTCGCGTTTCTTTCTTCTCTTGTACGTGTTTCTTTGGGTGGCTTTACGTGTTGCGGACCTGATAGTTAAAGGGCTCAAGGAAGTTATTTTTTTATTTTTTTTTTGTCGGGGTGGTTGAGGCCACTTGTGGCGGCCTCAGTCGTCTTGATTTTTATTATTACTTTTATGGTGCGTAAAGTTTGTTTTAAGATGAGTAAATTGTTTTATAATATTATACTAGTTAATGGTGTATGTAAATTATTTATTTATTGTTATTTTTTAATCATATACTTGTGTTATTGTACGCTTATTATTCTTATTCGGTAGTGGGACCCGCTAGAAATAACGAGAACGATCGAGCGGAGTGAGGGGTGGCAGTAGAGGGGGGTGACGTCAGCTGACGTGAGAAAGTGAGGCGACGGCCAGCTGTTTTGCGGGAAGTGTGTGTTTGACCGCCGGCCGCGGAAGTACTCGGTGCAGACGAGAATTTGCATTTCAGCGATGAGCTACGAGTGTTACGTTACGTGATTAATATTGAAGATGACGGTAATGCCACGACACCCTCGGCGAAGTAACACCAGTGGTGGTATATGAGAATGCGATATCGTGGGCCTAGTGCACTGGCCATCAATGTAGCGCGATGCTAGAGGCGCTAAAAGGTGAGCGGGGTTTACATCCGACCCCGGCGGACACCGACTACAGAGGTATGCTTCTAGAACAAGTAAGTGCGAGAACTGGATTTGTACTTTTTGTTCGGCTGGTTTGACTTGCGGGCAACGTGTTTAAAAACAGAGTGCGGCGATGGAAATTGCTGGTAGAACTATCTAGACTGAAGCACGTCACTATTTCGTTTTTCCACCCTCCCCTCCTCCGTAATAGACTTTATGGGACTTTGGTTTATTTTAAGTATAGTGTAAGAGTGTTTGTATGCAAATGTCACCAACGTACGTTAAATTTAATTATAGCAATTTAAATGGTACCACGAATTGAATTTATAGGTTCCTTACCTTTTTTACAGTACTTAATGTTGGTCATTTTATTTCTGGTAATTCATTATATATATTATAACTATCACAATAAGTTTGGCAGGGCTGTCGGTCAATTTAGTACGTTAATGATTCCTTTTGCGCACTGGTCAAATTTTAAGCCAGTCCATGCGCGTCTATTTAAGTTAATTTTACTACACTTTCATCATCAATATGTCAGTGGAGACGCGTATACAGGACTGGCGTGGCGAGTGCGGACGTGTTCAACTACCCCGGTATAAGGGGGGTTGGCCACAATATAATAAAAAAAAAACAATTATTTATTGAGAATATTAGTGATAAACATTATGTTTATTAAAATTTTCAAGTGTATTTATGCAAGTAACGTTATGTTCCAAATGTATAATTTATTTATAAATTATTTCTATATTTAAGAAATAATTAGAATTAATACATTCAAATAAAGAATTGGCACATTTATTTATTTTCATTATTAATTAAAAATTATGTTAATTATTTTAATTAAAAAACTAATTAATGTTCCACACTTGTTTCTATTAATATTGAAAACTGAGGATTTACTTAAACAAAATATTAATTTGATTGAATTTATACTTTATCAATCGTATTTGTAATATCACTCCAGTCGTTTCATTATTATATTTATATTAATTATTTGTATACAAAATTAAAGTTAGTTTATTTATTACGTTAGGTAAGTATATTTTGTAACGCGCGTACATAAGTACACGCACCCATTATTATTATTTTTTCTTTAATGCGGGGAAACGGGCGCCTCCACGCACACACTTCGTCACGCGAAAATGACACGCAGACCGGCGAAACACCGAGCGCAGGCCGCGGAGCGATCACTCACGTCTTAACGGCGCCGCCAGCTCTCACCGGCTGTTCCCGCCTGGTTGATGACGGGAGGGGGTGGGAGGGGAAATGGGAGTTTTATGTGTCGCGAGCCATCATTCGCGTTTCCCTCTGGACAATGGCGTCCGGCCGGGGATAAACACGGGGAGGGGATTTCGCGAACGAGGCGATCCGAACCACGAAGGCGCTGCTGCGTCCTTCCTGTTCCATTTACCCCCCCTCCTCACCCCAACTCCCTTACTGTTATGCCCGCGAAGAGGAGGCAGAGAGACCGGGATGCGGGCCTCGCCATCGGCGTCGGCGGAGAATTTGCATCTCTAAAGGGGACGCCAGCGCTTCCGGTGGATGCGCCCCGCGGAAATTCCAGCGTCACCCCCCTCCCCCCAAACCCAAACCCACCCACTCCACCAGCCGGGCCGTCAAGCCCGCGAGGGGACAAGCACAGCTCGCTCGGCCATTGTCGCCACCGGCCATACACCGTAGGAAGACTCAACCCCCCTCCCCACCCCCCTCCAACCATCCAACACCCACGGCCAGTGCTCGGCCATCCCGAGTCTGCAAGAGTTACTTCTCATTACAACCGAGGGAGTTCGGCAGGATGCGGAAATCCCTTTCAATACCGTGGGGGATTTCAGTTTAATTACAAGTCTAACTTTTGAGTAGCTCGAGAGAGAAAAAAAACGGGAATTGTAATGTCACTTAAGCTAACAATTGCCTTAGCCCAATAATTAGATCTAGTATTTTTCTTACTAATTCTAAACAAGATTTGGAACTGATTTAAGAATACTTCATGTTAAATTTAAACAAGGATTATATCGTCATATACAGTCAATTGTATACTCATTTTTTGCATTCTAAGTGTAAACTATAGCATTGAGGAATTTAGCCAGTGGATGATTTAGTTCAAGCTTGGATAGGAAATCGCTAAAAAATTTCACCTTTTAAATTTAATTCGTAAAGTTTCTTCATTGAAATTGAGAGCAGACTACGGTTTGCTTTGTTAACTTTCAAAGATAAGATTTATTTCTGGTGTTGTAGATATCTGGTTTTGCATGTTCGGTTCAGATGTATGTATGTATGTATATACATATATACACATACACATATACACACACATGTTTTGAAATACTATTCCAACTTGGTTTTCATTCCACAAAATAGATTAAGTTTGTTTCAAAAATATTCTGTGTAGGCTTCTTTTATCATTCAAATATAAAACATTTTTAATCAAAAGTTTTCATGTATGATATTAAATTGATATCGGGGATAAATATTTATAAAAAGAACAAATTGGGCGTAGGTAGGTAAATTAAATAAATTGTGTTTGCAAGTAAAAGTTTATTTTCAAAAAATATATATGCGCACGCATGCTTAGAAAAAAAAATATCACAAATAACTGTTAAGATAGGTGACATAAGCCGGAGTGTGAACTTTCTAGGTATGCGCGTTCTCATTACTGTGAATAAAATACGTGTCAGAGAAATACGGGTGTCGAGTTCAACTTTTCAGCAATTCATCTAAAATCGATCCGTTAAGATTCAAAGCCCAGAGATTCATTTCATTAACTTAATTCAGAATTATGTTTCTGTAATTACTGTGCTACAATTGGACTTTTCACTATAGAGCATGGGAAGTATATTCTTAATAAATAAATAAAAATATTTACATAAAGATAAAAGCTAATATAAAAATTCAACAGTAATTTTCAGTAGCCTATACATCCAAGAGAGCAAATAAAGAAAGGTTTAGTTTTTAAAAAAAAGTAATTATTACACCAATACAAATATATGAAATGTGTCTGTGATTTTCAAATCATCACAAATTATATATATGCAAATAAAACTGTAAAAATTAAAGTTAGGTAAATAAATAATGTTTTTTTTGACAATGAAACGGTAAATTATTTCTCACGCTATTCACATAAACTAAGACAAGTTTTAGAAAGTAACTCGTGGATTAATTTTATCTTTATTTTATTGTGAAATCCAAACGGTTACAAATCATTGATACTTAAACACCCAAATCACTGAAAATATCATTAATTCCATTTTTACTATAAAGTTTAAAAATTACATTTGATTAGTAGAACAAATTATGCCTATACAAAAACTATAACATTTGGATTAATTTGTAATTTACACATATAAATAATATTCAATTAATTGAGTCATCGTAAAATTTAAGTTGTATTTAAAATCAATTCAGAGTTATCTTCAAAATGGGAGTAAGTAGATAATGATCATAAATTACAAATATCCGAGGAAGTGATTCCACTAAATTATTTGTTCTTGTTCCTGATCGTAAAACCAGAAATATAAAGTTTGCAGAGAAGCTTGATTGTAACTTTATTTGTAGTGTAGCCTACATATTATTCTATAGCAAAAAAAAAAAAACTGTTTGAAGCATAAAGTCTGTAGCCTACATTGGATGAAATTATGAAAAAACTATTGGAAATGGCTATTTACGTTACTGAAAACTCAAAAATATAGTTTTTTATTGTCATTTTTGTCTGTTTGCCTGTTTGTCTATTCCAGCATCAATTAAAAACTATTTGACGGATTTTTATTTATTTATTTTATTAAAAAAGTCTGTCGCTAACTTAAATTCTAGGCTATTTATAATAAATAATTCCACTTATAAGGGGATGAAAAAGGTATTAATAGCATAAGACAATTAAACAATTAATTATACCTCTAAAACTAATCAAGTTTAAGAAAATGTTTTGGGTACCAATATTAAACATTCGAATATTATCAATCACAATTTTTCGGTGTTGCGAAATTCAACCTCTAAGAAGTGAAAATAGGGGTAAATTAGGTTTCAAAAAATGTTTATATTCTAATATAATAAAGCATAATAAAATATAGTGAGTACCAATACTAAACGCATGAATACTTCCAAATTTTACCATTTTGCGTAATTAAACCCCTAAGGTGTAAAAATGGGTTAATTTGGTTTCAAAATAACAAATATCTCCAAATCTAGTCAAGCCCAAGAAAATGTTTTGGTTAAACAATAATAAACATACAAATACTACCAACCATCATTAAACTATTTAGTAAAGTTAAAACCCTTAAAGGGGTCAAAGGAGTAGTATACTTTTACAAGGGGCAATGAAGACTTCCGCATCGATAAGAACTAGAAGTAAGAAACTAATAAAAATCAACTTGCATCTTAAATTACGTATTTAATTTTTTTCTTCATATATTGCAGTACTTTTAAGAGGACAAAAAGGAGGTAGGTATTGATTTATCAAAAAAAATAGTATCTAAAAAACTAATTGAGTAAGACATAAATTTTGATAAATCAAAATTTAAATAATAAACTGCCAATTATTTTACTCCTTTACATGCAAGATTTCGCCTCTAAGGGTTGTAAAAGTTTTAAGATTAAATCAAAGATAAAATTGCATGTTTCCAAATCTACTAGATCTATGGGTAATAAATTATGAATGAACTACAACGATATGTAGTTACGAATTGTATTTTTTTTTAATTTTCCGGATTCCGACTTTTAACGGTGTGAAAATGGTGTAAGTTTTGTTTTATCATAAACCCGTTTATAATAACAGCAAATATAGCTGTATGAAAGAAACAGAGAATGAATAACTGAAACAATTAATTGCGTAGGGTGTTTTTACAAATTTACGATATTTGACCCTAAAGGCAGTGAAACGGGGGCACGTTAATTTTGACGGTAATAAATCATATAGCAAAGCAAATTTTGATGAAGGTAAGAAACTGAGCAAGAAAAAAGGGTGTGAAAAGGTGGTAAATATTTTTATTATTATTATAAAGTACGTATCTCTAAAACTAATTAAGCGGGATGTACGTTATTCTGTATGCTTTATTAACATAAAAAATCTACCAACTCTTTTTTACTACGTGCTGAAGTTATACTTTTTAAGGGGTGAAATACTTTAGATCTAGTTTCAACATTAAAAAATATATCTTTTGATCAAATCGAAAATAATTGAGATAATGGAAATTAATAAAAACACACCTTATCGAATTTTCTCTTATTTACCGTTTCCAAAGACAGCTTATGTTGTAAGAGGATTTAATGTTTTTAAAACAATATATAATATTATATATACCTATTATATAAAATAATAAATAATATTTAATATTACATCATATACAAAATACTATAAAAGTTTAAAGAATCCACTAAATTAGTATTGGCATAGTGAATTTAAATTCTATTTAAATATGAGTAAATTAAAATAATTTTAAGTTAACTACTGCGGGAAAAAAGGATGAGTTTGGCTTTATTTGGTTAACGGATATTGCCATATTTACTAGTTCTGAATTTTTACATAGGCATCACTGTGGGAAAAGATGAGAGGAGTAAAAAATTTGGGAATTTCTTTTTAAGTAATACTAAGCATAACTAAGAAATAACTAATAATTTAGATAATAAAATTTGATATCTGTACTCTACATTTTAAATAAAGATGCAAATGTATCATATATCTTAAAATAAAGTAGGTATCTCTAAACCGTATAAAACAAAGTCGTTGTCTGTTTCTTCGCTAATGGAATGAGCGTTAAACGAGAAAGGTTTATATTTTTAATTTGTACATATTTTGTACAAAATATCTTAACTATGACGGTGTTTTGTCAATAAAGCAACGCCTTACTCTGTAGCAAGAAACGATTAGTAAAGATAACACTAATTCCTATTTTGTTTATTTATTTACTCTCTAAATAGTATAAAAAAATCGCTGCATATTTCTTGTCCCTGTTGTACATAATCCGAGTACTGACTTGTTTTTAGTACGTAGTTAAGTTTATGTTTTTTTTCTTTTGTTTATTTATATATGTAGTATATTATGTTGATTATTTGTGGATTTAAGTTCATATTTTTTTTAATGATAAAACTTTATTTATTCGACTTTTAAAGTTATTTGATTTTTTTACATTTCATTTTTTTTCCAAGGAAATTTTTACGTTATTGTATTGTACATATTGCGATTATTGGCTATTTTTAGTAGGTAGTTACGTTGATGTTATATTTTTCTTTTGTTTATTTATTTACTTAGTGAATTTCTTCAAACGTTAGATTTATGACAGGTAATGTTGTTTAATTGTGTATTTAAGTTAGTATTTTTTTTATTGATACAACTTTATTTCTTCTAATTTTAAAGTTATTATTTTATGCCATGAAGAAGTCGTCCAAATATAAGTCGTGGTACCAGTGATGCAAGCAGAAAACGTTTACGTCTTAATGAAGAAACCGAAGAAGAAAAGGAAATCAGGTTGTCTAATAGAACAGTAAGTAATTCTATGAGAAGAACATTGGTCACAGAGAACCAGAGAATCCTCCATTGATCGTGAAGTTCTTCTTAGTCATGACATGGATAGATATATATCTCAGAGGGCTATTAATTTGTTGAAAAATAAATTGAACTCTGCAATGAATTACGATTCTCATATTGAATACAAGAATGATCCTGTCCTTTCAATAGGTACAATGTCTGTAGTCTGTGAATATTGCTCTGCTTTGAAATGGAAGGATGAATAAAAAGGACTAGAGACTAGACTAGAGAAGAGAGGATTTTCATTTGTGACATACTCATAACCATTTAAATAAGTAATTAAACTTTATATTAAATAGCTGTCTCATTTTCTTTATGAGTATATTGCATTCATGCGAAGCCTGGGGGGGGGGGGGGGGGTCACTAGTTTGTAATGAAGTGATATAATTTATTTATTCCAACCATAACCTTAACCATTATAAATGAATATGTTAGTGTAAACGATGTCACAAACTTAATTAAAAAAGAAATAGGTGTTTGTTTAACTTTTTTTTAAATTGTCTCCCTGGTGAAATGAAAATGAGGTAAGTTTGATTTCATTATTGTAAAATATATCTTCGAACACTTCGAAGTTAAGAAATCAGATACTTAATCTATACTAAAAATTTAAAAAGGCCTACGCATATCCACTTTAAAAATATCATTCTTAAAAGGTTTTGTTATGAATTGAATTTTTTTATGCACGTGACAGTTTATTGTACCCCAACTTCTGATACGTGTTCCAGCCTTGCGAAGCAATTAAGACAAGATACTGTCTTCGTCTGTTCTGTCGTCATTTTGTGCTCAGATTATTCGATTAATTTCAGCGCTGGCTTCGCATTGTATTGTCATTGTGTTTGTCCAAACTATCTGTTTAATATCATAGTTTGGTTCCTCTGTTTGCCGCAGTGTTGTCCAATGTTGTTGTTTGTCTGTATTTACTGTTATTGTTGCAACTTTATCGTTGTTGCCAACCCGCTGTATTTGTGCTGAGATAGTGTCCTGATTAATTACTTCCACGGAAATCTCTGTGAGTTTTATAAATTTAACATCGGCTGATTTTACTTGTTGTCTGTGTGTTTGTGCATTCATTTTCACTTGTCCATTCTTCAGGGTTTCTCTGACACTTATGTTGTAAGCCAGCAATGGCGTAAATCCCAAATAATGTTTTTAATTAATCTTCCACATTGCAAGAATCATTGAAACAACGTATGAAAACCGCATGTAAACACTTTCCACCTTTTAGGGGTTGATTTCGGGAAGTGGTAACAAAATATTAATAGATTTCGTTGTTTATAAATACTAACGAAAAATTAACATACAGCTTGATTTGCTCTGAAGTTATGATATATTATTACTTAACCAACTTACTCCCTCTTCACTCCTTTTAAAATTTAATAGCAAAAACTGATGAAACACACAATGCAACTCATTATGTAGGTTACTCTTGCGTTGATTCGTAGAAATAATTTTTATGTTAAAAACACATTTACCATATTTTCAAAGTAAAATTTCCAGTGAATATTTATGTGCGTTAATAAAAATCGTAGGCTTTCACGGCCATTGTCTGAAGTAGCTTGACTACCAATGCATCTTCCTAATAAAGCCTTCATTCCTTACGACAAAGGAATTTCAGGCCAAGTGGCAAGAATTCTTAGGAAGCCTAAAATTCATACAATTCTCAAAACGATGAACAAGATTGAGGAGTCTCTGATATCTGTGAAAGACAAAACTCCAACCAACAACCTAACTGGTGTGTACAAGATTCCATGATCTTGTGGTTAAGTATATATAGCACAAACGGGCAGACGAATCATCACAAGGGTTGAATAACACATCAGTGACTACTAACATGAAAACCCACGATCAGCTATAGCAGAACATTCCTTTTAAACCATAACAGCATTGATTTCTACCAATTTAACACCATTGCCAATATCCGACAATACAAGAAAAGAATCATTTGAGAATAAGTAGAAATATTAAAACACCCAGCAAACATAAATAGAGAAGATACTACAAATTATACAGAATAATAGGATCTACGCTTCAGAAAACCTCAAAACCTAGCTCTGCATATAACAAAACACAGGTCACCTCTGGTTGGTCAAACAGCCCAGCCAATCAGAAGAGAAGAGGCCACTGATTTGCCCGCTCTCCCAGCCAATCACAAAAGCCCAACTCTGATTGGCCAAACCAACAGGCACACCAGACGAAAGGAAGGATGTGATTGGCCCACAGCTGCAGCCAATCAGGAAACACTCATCTCAGGCGAGAGTATTAAAGGAAGAAGAACTTGTAATAACCTCAGAAGGTAACTCAACTCTGATGATGGCGACCGAAATGTCGACCGAAACGTCGGTGATATATTCGCCTTGGACGCGGCTATAACCCAGAAGCTAGGCTATTTCATATTATATATGTATGTGTATATATATACACATATAAAGTACGTTGCTCTATATGCATGTTGTTCGTTCTTACATTCTTTCATCTTCTCCTAATAAATTAGAAAGTATGCATATTTCTTCCATTACTCCTTTTACACTCTTTAGGGGTGGAACTCGCAAAATGGTAAGAAAAAAGAGTGTGTGGTTTTATAATGTATATTATTCTTACCTAATATTTTACGCCCTGCTATTAGTTCTAGAGATATGATTTTTTATAATAAAATAATACTTACTTCCTTTTCACTCTCTTACGGCTCGGTCTCAAATGCCACCTTGAGTAACATGGTCGCTTAGAGGCAGGAGTGTCAAGACTGAAGCCTTGAATGAAATCACTGGAGGATTGCTAATGGCGTCACCAAAGTACTGTACCGAAGTCAGAAAGACAACGAACGTAAATATTACCCACTATATAAGGTCCAAAACATGTAATATCCGAACTCTGTAAATTCATCTAATTTTTTAACAGAAGAAAGCGACATGTGGTTTTAGACACTTGTCTTTGATACAGACAACCAACATTCCATTCATGGCGTATTATATATATTATTATTTCTTTTTTTACTAATTGTGACGTGGTACGCTGTATTCATGTTAGATTAGTGCTCCAGCGATCGTTAAAGGAGGGTATCCATATGTTGCAAAAGACCATAACGTAGCCCCATTGCGTAACCAAAATGTACATGTGTGGACGGGAATCGTTGCAGCAATGCATGTCGAAACATGACATGAAGATACGCAACGGTCTCGATCCGTCATTTGTCGGTTTTCGCCCTTCGCGTCAACGGAAGTCACGGATTGAAGAAAGAACCAGTGTGGACGATTGACGTGTCAATTCTTGTTCATTTTTCGGCCCAATTGAAAACAGCAGAAAAATTCGAATTCCGTCGGATACACTCTCGTACAGTTCTTGTACAGTCCACTAACTGCCTGAAACTTCAAATCAGCCAACAAACTCGATCCACCGCACAGCTCCCTACTTGTAAATACCTTTGACCTCCACCAACGAGGTGACTCTCCCTTATTTCTTCTCGTAGGCGTGAGGTGTATAAAAACGAAGGCGTCTGCTGCAAGTGGACCTGCGCTCACGGCTACTGATAAACTGCCCTTCTGGTGTGTCTACGAGACGTAATTTGTTTTTTTGATACGGATACGCCGTAATGGATGAATGGCACGGTGGGAATTCCAACATCGTTGCACCGTGTAGCGTCGCAGGGTATTTACGTAACGCATTCACGCCAGCAGCGGCAAGGGGTCCTGCGCACACACACACACACTGGCGGTTTTCCAACCAAGCTCTTCCTGCGATATAGACCTATGTCTTTGAGTGATGGCGGAATTTTAGTTACCACGCCGAAAGATTCATCTCAGGAGTGCAGGAGTGAATCGCAATCTGGGACGTGCCTGAAAAGGAATACTCAAGAGAGTTATAAAAAAAATCCGTCGGTTAGAAATCGTAATGTTATTGCTCAACAAATAATCGGATAAATCCAACGTATTCTGGTTTTTTTTATGGCATTTCTTTCGCTGCAGCAACAACACGAACAATGCACTTGCTTCGTCCCGATACACTATTACACTGGCAATATTGTGAATGCAATCGCAGTGCCTCGAGTCAATTTTTGCGCGTTATCGTAACGCGTCACGCGCCCGCACTTTAAGGCGCGTTTTGATTGGCCCGGTATTAAACAGGAGCCTAAATAAGTCAGTTACAAATTTATGGTCTCAAAAACTTTTATTCAATAGTTTCAAACCACTTTTGATAAAAGAAAACTTTAAGACATGAATTAAATGATTTAAGTAAAAAAAAATATTTTTTTTTGGGCTCCGGAAGGACAATCGCTCCAAGCCCTCCCCCCCCTTCTCTTTTTTGTTTCTCCCTCTTCTGGAGCAACGTTTGCAACGGATAACGTGTAACATATGGATACACCCTTTATACATTGATTGCAAAATATTGTGACGTAATAAACAAAGCCAACACTGATCAATGCAGCTGCAGGACTAGCCAAACATGTGTCCACAGTTATCGTGATGCTATCGTGCGGGCAAACACCTGTGAAACAAGCCCAGCGCGGGGAGGGGGGACGTGGGAGGTCGGGCAGCTGCCCCGCCTGCTGTTTCCACGGCGATAACGGAACTGGAGACAAAAGATCTCCGCGAACCTTTCCCCGTCACGAGCCGCGGCCGCCGCGGGGAATAACAATCGGGGCCTCGCGCCGGATCGCCGCTGTGGTCCCACCCGGTGTTCCGTGGCGGGCAGGCGTGAAGCGAGGGCGCCCCAGTTCGGGACGGGCCCCGGGAGACTTCCGTTCCGACTCCTTCGACACTCGTTAATGTTATATCATGCCAGTTACGTCTTGGAAGTACGTAAAAAGCGGACTCTCCCTCGTCACCTATTAAATTGCTAAAATTCTTGACGCACAATGTAAATCACACCCTTAATGAACAGTCGTGTGGTTTCTTTTATTTGTGGATTATTTACTGAACGGTTAACCGTGTACCTATACCAGGAGCAAAAAAAAATACTTTATTAAAAATTAAGGGGGTAGAATTTATGATTGGTGACCTACCACAAGAAAAATTAAGTGGCATTAAGATCCTAAAGAAATTTCGTACCATATTTTCCTTCCCTGTTGAAGTTATTATTACTGAGTTTCCAGCCAGTGTCTGCTTTTTTAAAAGAATTAAATTTTTCTTTACGATTTACATTATTTAAACTACGTACATTATAATGTAGGAAATAAAACACTAGATAAAGCAAGCTTGTGCGTCATAGGTATTAGTCAAAATTATGTCTAAAGTACTTAAGGTAAGTTATATTAAATAACTCTTAATAATAGAAAAAAACTTTAGAAGTTCACACAAAACTCCAAATAAATTTGAGACTTATAATATACATTATTTTTTATTATTCCGCGATAAACTGGAAGCAAGGCATTTTAATTTATAGCTAATTTAAAATTTATATCTATATGGCTATGAAGTAAATCACATCTGCAGAATATCACTAGATAGTATGTGTGTGTAAAGTTCCTCTCTTTATTTATCTCTTTAGCTTGAAATTAAATACAAATGATAAGACTATATGCATAATAAACTTTAACATAGGCAGTAGGTTATTCCGTATTGTCAATCGTCATTGCGGCCCGTGTCATCGTACGTTCTCTAAAAATTCATTTTAATGGCTAACTGATCAGAAATGGTTATTTCTAACGAAGTAAAATGCACTATATTATTAAATATAATATTAGCAATCTATATTCCACATTTCATCAAAATCACTTAAAAAATAAAGAAGTTTTTAGAGAAAGAAACATAGACATTCAAAATTTCACATTTTTTAATACCTAAGTGTTATACGAAACCTTTATTACAAAATTAAGTACCTATCAGCTTTTGAAACCTTGCTCTGTTTCTTCCTTCCATTTTGACATATTATTTTCGCCACACGACCAAACTAGCATTGGAATTACGGTAACAATGTCAGCACTATCTCTGCAAGCTTTACTGTCCACAGGTCCTCGGCAAATAACAGTTTCAAATAAGCAATGAGACACTGACCGGGGACACACAACGAAGAACAGGTCCACAGCGCGGCTCACAGCCAACAAGAATTCATTCCGACGCCGTCGAACTATCCTCCGCTTTCGTTGTTCTGATGATTGAACACAAAACCCTTAAGTCCAGTAACCGCAGTTAGCAAAACGCTCCAATGAATCCTTACACGAACGTGTTTGCATCCTCTTAAACAAAGCTAACAGATTATACTGATTAAAAAATTAAACTTGCATCTTCAGATTGTTGCTTATGATTGTGTCTTGTTAAAATTTTGTTCAAGTAAAAAACTTACTAGTTTAAAAATAATAGTTTGTTCAATTTTATATTATTTAAAAAGAATATCGAAAATTAAGTTTTCATTCGGACATATATGAACAGATGCTCGATAAGCCAGCATCTCTCGAGATCAAGGTGAGGTGACACCAACTCAGTGATTGGCATCGAAGCGCTGACCCTCGCCTCACGAGGCACGGACACTTGAGGTCCCGAGAAGTGGACGAGTCAAGTTCACTAACCACCATTTACATTTCCCTGCAAATAAGAAAAAAAAAACTTTACATGCGAAGGGAGAGAAGAGCATTAACACTCTTCTGTCGAGCCTCGCCGTTTTGGTCGAGACGTATGGAAATGGGAGGCGTAAGTGTGTGGAACGCACTTAAAATATACTCCTGCCGTGAATATATCATCCTATTAACTGCGGTTTTAATCAACGGGAAGTACGTAGTCCCCACTTTTGTAAAAGGAACAGGGAAATGAAACATGGAGGACTGGTTTGAGTATCGAGGAAAATGGCCTGAGTGATTAAATATCCATTTCTGCAACTCCCATTTTTATATATTTTGACAGAGCGTCGAAAATTCACTCTTAAGACAAAACATATTAAATTCATTGATTAAAATACATAGGGCCACACAACCACACTATGATAGCTTGCAGATTAGCCTCAAATCTTTCAGTTTTTATTTATTTATTGTAAAATTGGTATAGTTTTATTAAAACTTTTGTGGATGCTTTATTTATGTTTTGTATTACGTACTGCTTTGTATCTACCATTCAAAATAATACATCAGTGTTTGTTCTTGTATTTATATAAATAAAAATTAATCTATTGATTTTGAAAACAGTTGTACCGTTCGCTCCCCATGAATCTCCGCGGGACACACACCAGGAACATGAATCTATGCGGCTGTTACCCGTGTTGATTAATAATAACAATTATTTTTTGGACACACACCATTGCAGTTTTGCAATGTTTGTTACAGGAAAAAAATTCATAAATGCAAAATAAAAAATAAAAATGAAAACATAAACCCACATAAGGCAATCAAAAATCAGCTTATGTCAATAGATAAACACAACGATGAACCTAAACAGGTTTGAATGTTGGAATCGGCGTTGTCCTAGACAATCTGGCGAAGTGCTGCTTGGTTAACAGCCAGGGGAGGGGCATAACTGATGACACTTCAAATCGAATTGCTTCATTGTAAGAGGAAAAAAACCCCATGTGGAAGACAGGAGATCTTTAAATTTGTGAGAACCATATTTTGTTTGTAAAGAAATGCTGCTAAGCTGATTTCTAAGAGGTGAGAGAAATGACGCAGGCCGCACTACTAATCAGGTTATGTGTAATGGCTGCTGATGTTTTCTTCCATTTCTCCAGATCCCCTCGCTTTTTTCTGAGCACAACAGCGTCCGTAAACATTCGAAGAGTCTCAGGAATGAGATACTTAATTCCATCTAGAAACTTTTTTTTGAAGGGGGGGGGGGGGGGAGTTAGTCAAATTGTATACTTGTGATCTTATGTCTTCCACAATTATAACTTCAACTATAGCCACTTTTCTTCTTTTTCGGGTAGCCTCTGAACATATCGATTTCAGTATTAATTAATGATTTTGATCCAGTGTCTTTAAAACACACAACATAAAGTTTGCTTGTTGTAACCAAAACATCGTCGCTGTACTTGAAGGAGGTGTCTTCTGACAGTGCTCGGATGCTGACGGAAACCACCTCCAACAGGCTCCACCAAGTCTTCCATGGTGAATTGACATTCCTCATCACTGTTTTCTAGAAAACAGTAAACTGCTTCCATAGCATCTTACACCTCACCTCCAGGGGGTCAGCCAATTTCATGGAGATTATGTGGGGGCTGGTGCAGAGTTTTCATGGACAGAAAATAGTACTGCAAATCAGCTGCTACCAAGTCAGTTTTTGGCTTTACACATTGTACTATACTTCACCAAAATTAATAATTTCTGTTTCTCTCACATTTTAATTTAAAATTTAAAAAAATATTCATCAATATTAAATTAAAAAATTAAATTTTGAAAGTCAAACTTTAAGGTTGAATTACGCTATTTGGGATACAATTTTCCTTAAATGTGTACCAGAGATAATAAAGGCTGTATCTTCCTGAGTAAACTAGTTTTTCTTTTCCGTCCAACAAACTCGGGTTTTTCCAGTTACGAGTAATACCAGTTATCGCAAACCCTTAAAAACACAAAAACCAGCATGTTTTGTAAAACCAAAACGGTTGACATGAAAAATTCAGAAAAATAAAAAAGTAAAATTAGTCTTTTTGGACTCTCTAATCATGAGAGGAATCAATAAACAAATTTTTTTTAAATTATAAAATGATCAAGCATCCAATTATTATTTTTCTGGACCACTTGACATGGAATGACCCATTCTATATTTCGATGACTATGACACCTACAAGGAACATCGCCGGCACGTCTATCCTTTATTACTATATATGCCCTGATTTTCAAGAAAACGACAGATACCTTTTAGACTTCAAATCCAAGGTAAAAAGCTATCCTGTTAAAAGTACGAAAACAGAAGTTCTATGTTAGATATGAATTAAATTAAAAAGCACACATTTTACTGAATTTCCATGTTATTTAATACAATGAATAATAACATATTGCTACCTATTCTTAAAATTTGTACGAACAACCTGAAACAAGTGTAGGTTCGGGAAAGAAAAATCTGTGAAAGTTAACACTGCGCGCTGAAATCTGAGCTTATGTCATATTAGAACGTGGTTCGCCAGAATGCTCAAGCTGCACACTGATTGGCGGTTTAATCAGCCCCCGTTGTAACGAGGGGTACGCCCGCCGAGACCCTTCCCTTCGGCCAATACCTGCAACTTGACCGCAGCTCAGTGAACTTGGCGCGCGCTGCGTGGGCAGCGGAGCCGACGGGCAGCCTTCTTTTCACAGACGAGAGAGCCAAAACCCGAAGTTACCCGAAGTTCATGTTTTTTTTTTCCGTATCTTTAATGTAGCTATCCTAACCAAATCAACCGTCCACAATGTTTTAAAGTATTTATAATGTAGCTAACCTAACCTAATAAACCATTAGTATCCTTTTATCAACACCGCCATATTTATTAATGGTTTGAGCAGTCGGTCATCGAAAAAGAAATAATTCTGAACGATTAAACAAGTTTTAATGACCGAAAGTTAAAATATAACATTTTTGTTACAAATTTTTTATTGCAAAATGTATCTACTAACGTGAACAAATAAATCACTTCATCCTCAGTTTTACTTTCAATCTTTAAATTTGGAAAAAAATATATATATATAATGGCGTTAACGCACGCAAAATCATAAAATTATTAAATTAAAATAACATTTATTATTTTCATAACAAACTCAAAAGAAAAAAAAATTATACCGTCTTTAAATTAATTTGGCGAAACGATCACTGGCATTGGCACCACAAAGCGGCAGACTCTCTCCCCTCCCCCGCCCTCAGAGATCCCTCGCCAGAGGAGAGTGTCAGATGAAGTAACCTTAGCGAGCAATAAAAAAATGAAATTTTATGCGGTCAATGAAGAGTCTCGAAAGTGTCGAAAGAACCGGGAATAGATTTTAAATCACCCGGTTCTTTTACTTTCGGGACGGGGATACCCCGGTCGAGAGCCCCAGCGAGCGGGAGCAAGGAGGACTGGCTGGTCGTCACCAGGCGGTATGAGTCGCCCTGCAGCGCAGAGCCAGTGGCCAGGTCCTGCCAGGTCCTGCCAGGTCCTGCCGGGTCCTGCCGGGTCCTGCTAAGGGACGAGCGGGCGAGAGACGCCCCGCCCGGAGGACAGCAGAGGCGCTGCCACCCTGAGCGAGTGCCGTCGAACCTCGGGGTGTCCGAACGACGCGGCCAAGTTGGGAGAGGCCCCACATCCTTCTTGTTGTTTAACAACAGCTTGATGATCGGACTTAACGGATCAATGAAAGACAGGCTAAAATCTTGAGTGCTAAGTGTCTGTCCTCTTCTTTCCCTCCCTTCTGTGCGTTGGTCCAACTGCAGATTTTTATGAAGAAATATTTCAAAAATGAGAAAATAGAAGCATTTTTTATATAGTTTGCGCAGGCGTGTAAAGCCAGAATTTCAATATCTAGTGAGATACCACAACGATGCTAGTCAGGTAAAATTTTTTATTACCAATTAATGTTCAAAGGGCGTTTTATAAATATCAGATGACAAGCATCAAAGATGGCGACAGCATCATGCTGCAGAACACGTGTATCCGTGCTTACCTAGTGAAAAACTCCGAAAAATATTTTTCTAGATGAAAATAATAGGAAAAAAATGCAATTTTTTAAAATGGTGGAGGTATTCATAACTTGGACATAGGTAGCAGAACGGCTATATCTCTAGTCACTACTCTTGTCAGTACTTTTCTCTAGACTTTTGGTTACGTGTGTATGTACCTATATTTAATTATTTCCTGATACTACATGTAGGTACTACAATCACACCCCACATACTACAAAACCGAAATTTGCAAAAATACTTAATAGGCCATATTAAACTTTATGACTAATTTCACAATAACGGTTAAATCTTAGCATCACTCTTTAATATTCATGTCCAAGGGCTAAAAATTCAGCTGGCAGGAAAGTATTTTTTATAAATGTGACTTAATAAATAAATAAGGACCGTTTGCTTTGAATTTCCCCTACATTTATAAAAAAACGGAGCAAAATGTTTTATTAAAATAAATTTTTATCTAAGTGAGAAACAGAAAGAAAAAAAAATCTGTAAGAGAAACTACGTAATGAGACATCAGCTGCTGGTTTATCTGTTCTAATTACATATTTGGGAGCTATTTGCCCGGCGCGGTGCCGACATCAAAGCACTGGCTTTCATGAGCCACATCCTCAGTCCACGGACTGCCTCGCCGGCCGGGAGTCGCGCGACGGTCGACGACGAGAAGAGAGCAGCGGCTGAAAGAACTCGCCCTCGGCAAACGGCACTCATCCAGAGTCGTCTCCGCCGTCCGCCTTTTGCCTTCACCAGCCATCCTTTTCACTTCAGCGTCGCAGAGCTCCGCACCCCACGGAGAGCCACCAGAAGAAATGGACGGGGGAGGTAAGGGTAAAAATCCGTCAAATAACGTAATTGCAAGCGTCTACGTCGTTCGCTCACGTCGTCGCCAGCACACGGCTGCATTTGAAACGCCTAATGGGGTGGTTCCTATTACGTTCCGACAGATCCGCCGCAGTTCGTGACGAGTAATTACGCCCTCCGAGAGACGCTAGGTGCGCCTCGCTCTGAGCTCAGCTGGGCGCCGAGGCGGGCGTGCGAGGGGGACAAGGGGAGCGAGGGGAGGTCAGAATTTAACGCCATAAACTAAACCTTCCCGCGCGCACTCATTAAGATTCCAAAAACGTAAGCGCAGCTCTGAAAGCTTCAGTATGCGAGGCGCCTCGGCGCTCGGGATTATCCCGGTGACAGTCAGCTGCTGCGGGCGTGACGCGAATGTATCGCCGCCCTTTCAGGCAATGGCATTTCATAAAAAATTAATTAGTCTGCTTAATTCCAGTGAGTAGCCACTGCCGAAATAAATTACTTACTTTAATTGCAGCAAGTTTTGCATTTTTAATTTCAAAAATTTTTTTTTGGCGAAAATCATTATTGTGGAATGGGTGTCAAATGCCTGCAAATTTTCGATCAAGTTAAAATATAGAGACTTAGAATACTTATGTGGTTTGTAGCATTAGAGTCTTGTAAGTGACCATTTTTGTGTTCGTAACCATGAAAATTGTACAATGTTACTGAAACTTTAATACGAAGTGAGTGTTGTAAACGTTAATTAAAAATCTTATCCTACATAAGTTCATATATAACAATCAAACAGACTGTCGACATCGAAAACGTTCCATGCTCCATTTCAAGTAGATAAAGGCATTGGAGGAAATTGTAGATCGTCTAAACTAGGAAATGCTGTAAATAGACGTATAGCGCGGGCACAAGCACGAGGCACTAGGTAAGACATTTGAGGCGTTAGGTAAGAGGCACTAAGTTCTAGGCACTAGGTGCTAGATATTAGGTGCTAGCTACGAGACGCTAGGCACGAGGCGCTACGCATGAGACACGAGGACTAAGTGCTAGGCGCTAGGCATGAGGCGCTATAAGATAGGCACGAGGTGCTAGGCAGAAGGCGCTACGCACGAGGCGCTAGGCGCTAGGCATTAGGCAAGAGGCGCTAGGTTATAGGCATTAGATGCTAGATACTAGGCGCTAAGCACGAGACATGAGGACTAAGTGCTAGGCACTAGGCACAAGGCGCTATAAGATATTCACGAGGTGCTAGGCACAAGGCGCTACGCACGAGGCACTAGACAAGAAGCGTTAGGCAAGGAGCTAGGTTCTAGGCACTAGGTGCTAGATACTAGGTGCTAGGCACGTGGCACGAAGAATAAATGCTAGGCGCTAGGTACGAGGCGCTATGGGCTAGATACTAGGTGCTAGGCACGAGGCGCCATGAGTTAGGCACAAGGTGTTAGGCACGAGGCGCTAGGCAAGAGGTATTGTGCAAGAGGCGCAAGGTTCTAGGAAATAGGCGCTAGGCACGAGGCGCGAGGCGCACGCACAGAACTCCTGGGCACAGAAGTTGCCCGAGGCGCTGTTTCGCGATAGTATCTCCTCGGGCGACGGGGGCGCCTAATCTCAGCGCCGCACACATCGCTACCTCCCCCTTCTTCCCTGTAATTAATTCGCGAGGCGTCCCCATTACACGCGCGCCGGGCCACGGCAGTCCCCCCCCCCCCCCTCTAAATATCCAAGTGCTGGAGCCGGCGCTAAATGAATCGAAGGGGAAGGGAAAGACAAAGCGAGCCTAATCCCTCGGTGGTAAAGTAATCAACCCGAGGCCAAGTAACGCAATCGATCCGCGCAAAGTAATTTACACGAGGCCAAGTAATCAACTTTTAGCCAATTAATCGATTCGAGGAAGGCCAAGTATATCAAGTATATCGAATTGTGGCCCATCCAGTGTCACATAATTTCTGTGTGGCCAAGTAATCTACACATGGTCATGTTATTAGGCCATAGTACAAAAGATAATTGAAACCTCAACCCTCTGGCAGGCCTAGTTAACCTAATAGTGGTAAGCTAAGCGCACAAAGCTAGGTTATATCTATTTACAAAGCATGGGTTAATTTTATCAGTGTATCAGCTCATTGGGTCAAAATCAATTTCATAAATACCTGCGCCGGCACTGTATCCAGTTAAGCCAATCGAAGCTTCTGTACCTATTTAAAAGTGCGTCAAGGTACAAAAGCTGTTCCAAGAATACATATTAATTCTACCTTTGCTGGGGCGAGACCACGTGTGTGCTTTGTGCTTGTTACAGCCAAGTTTCTGGCACATGCAATGCCGCAGTTTGTTTGTAATTGCACTCAGAGTAAAATATTAAAAAAATAAAGAAAATACCATGCTCAAACTTGAAAAACATGCAACGCAGATGCATTTTGTGGTTCTCTAATAATTTTGTACAACTTTTTATTTCATATTAAGTGTTCATCTCTAATCTTAGGTGAATTAAGTGTTGGAATTCAAAGAAATTCATTCTTTGCATCCATCAACAAAAAAAATTAAAGAAATATACTTATGATCATATAATATTTGAGTTATGTTCACCTTTTTATTTTTTTGGAGGGTTCTTTTAGCTTACGACTTTTTTTTTTTTTGCCAGAAGTGATAAAAGTGTTGAAGAGGTCCCTGTTATTGAGCAGGCAGTGAGTGGGTTTAGGCCACTGCGCATCTCGTCAATATCACGTGTGCGGAGACACACACTTTCACTTCATAACTATAGGAGACTCTGTAACAATGCATGGGTAATTCACGTATGTATAATATCAGTGGTGTATTATTGATTTTTTTCCCTTTTTTTTTGTGCGTTTTTGGGTAGTTTTTTTTTTTTTGCAATGAAACGGTAAAAGAAGATTAAAGAATTAATTTCGAAAAAATTTTCAAAGTGTATGTTGAAGTTGTTGTCAATGCTATATTACACAAAGTAAAGCAGCAAAAAAAGTTGAATAGTATTGAGTTGTATGTATAATCGTGTACTGGTATGGGTATATTACAAAATTAGTTTTCGACGTGAGATATGTATCATCCCATTACACGACGGTGATAGTTAATAAAGGCATTGAGTCCAGTGGGTGTGGGAATAATACCTATTTAATATAGCTAATACAACTTCGATATTTTTGTACGATTCCGTGGCTTATTACTTTAAAATGCTTGTGATCGATTTAAAATCTTTAGAGTAATCCGAAGACAAGCATAAATTTAAGAAATATATACCTATGTGGCATACAACGAATCAGTTACAAGCTAAGCACTCGTCATTACGAAGTAGTAATTTATGTTGTCTTGTATTCCGACTCGGTACCACACGTGCGCTGTGTACCTTAAATTCGAGAGACAGTACCAGCGGTAGTGAAAACATGGACGTAAATTTAAAACAACAAAAAAAAAAAACGCTTATGAGCCTTTCCAAGCGTAAGTTTGTCACAATACCATGTAGTTTCGAAAAAAAAGGAAAAAAAAAATCTTTATTCATGATTGCCTTGAAAATAAAGGGATTACCGGGGCGTATGAGAGAACAAAAGAAGAAGAAAAACAGAGTTCCAAATGGCTGCCGCCCCCGGGACGGACTTGCAAGGAAGAGGCAGTCCGTGTCCGTGTACGGACCACAGCCGGGCCGGACTCGCGGCTGGACGGGCCTTTCCGCCCGTCTCCGGCTCCGGCCGAGCGCGGGCCGGCGAGATCCCAGCATGACTAGGCGTATAGGCTTCGGCCTGAGACGCACCTAGGTCCCTCCCTAACCCGGACCCCTCCAAAATACACTTAGTTTTAGTTAGGTTAGGAAAAAAAAAAAAAATCAAAGGCCAGGCCTTTGCAGGGCTCGCCTTGACCAGCGGCGGCGCCGGTGCTGGCGGGCCTCCGGGGCAGCTCAGCCCGCCTCTTGGAAGACAACCCTTTGAAGAAACACCCTTGCTTGAAACTGCGGTACCACCTGGTCTGTTGCTTGTGTGTTCGCATTCACGGCGCGGCGGTAGCGAATTGGAACCACAATCCAGTCATTTGTAATTCTATACAACTTTAAGCTATCTACAAAAAATATTATGATTACTCTTTTGGAATTATTTCAGATAAGAAAGTAATTTGAATAGCGTTTCTTTATGATTCAAACATTAGCAGTGCACTGCATTTTTTTTGGTAAAAATTACAGATATTTAAAAAAAATTACGTTTACATGAAAACAACTGTATCACTAAAAATTAGCGTTCGCTGTAATACTGGATTCGGATTCTCACTCGGGCATTTATGCTTTGTGTTGTTCGAGTACCTCCAACAGTTTAAAGAAATTTGTAAACCGATATCTGAATAGCTTTTCCAGTATTAACTGCGCACATAAATAACCATACTAAAACAAAATAGTCAAATTGTTGAATATTCGATTATTTTTTGTATAGTTTTAAAAAAATCACGCTTGAATGAAACATCAATTAACATATAAACTTATGCGCCAATTTGCGCATAATCAGTCTTATCTCGAAAAAGTATTTCATTTATGCAAAAATAACCATAGACATGTGTTGTACAAAGCTACAATATCTTTCTTGTAGTATTACAAACTTATTCTTGGCAACTAGCTTCCAAAGGACTCGTTTGTAAAAGTACAATTTTTTTTCGATATGAGGGATTAGTGGAAAGAGACTTTAGAGACATCTTGGTTCAGGAATTATGGCTAGGGCCAAGTACTTATTGTAAAACGATTTCCAGACCAGCTGTGTAATAAAACTTGGTAGCATTACCTGTGTTTTGTGGTGGTTTATTTCAGGTGCAGGTATACAGTCAGCATACCATTATTAAACATCTAGTGCGGAGGAAAGATTAGCTGCACAATTCTGCAAAATAATTTTTTTTAATATGCTCTGAAATAGATGAAACGACAGAACGAAAAAAAAAACTAATGCACATAAGGATTTTAACAAAAATAAAAAAAAAAAAGGCCAAAATGATACGCAGACGAATTTGACTACACAGGGACGACACCACAGACAAACACGGAACGATTTCGAGCAAAGGCAGTTGCAACATGGCAGGAACAGGTCGATGATATCACGGCACTTTCCTGCAGTACCCCCACCAGGAAGCAACTTCGCCGTCCAAGTCAGCGCCAGGGGCAAACATCGGAGCTAGAATTCAGAAACTCCGAAAGTAGGTGCACGCCATCGAAGTTCAAGAAACACGCACGCAAACAGGAAGACCAAAATTTTCACATTAACTCCAAACTTAAGCGCTAAAGGTGCTTCGTAAGCAGATCTGTCAAGGAATCTATGATAGTACGACAAAACAAGCATAGAATAAGGAACCATCCAGTGACAAACTTCGCTGAAATAACCAGTCTGTATCCGCCCAGATAGTTCCGCTGCCGTGAGAGGGCGTCGAGTCCCAGACCTTGCCTCGTTGTCAGCCGCAGTGACTACATTCGCCACTCTGTTTCATGATCAGCACAGCGCATTGCGCTAGCTCGTGGAGCTCTTCGACTATGGCAGGGAGGAGGGACTGCCCTGTGCGCACAAAAAAAAAGTTTTTTAATTACTCCGTTATCTTTTTTTCCACACGCAGTTGCCTCAGATCTATTTCGCAAAATAAGCTTAATTGTTTTATAAACTTTCTACCCCTTCTCCTCCCACACACAATTAACAAATTTCAATTATCAGGCATCCAAAAAATTCAAACACTTTTCAAAGTTTTTCAATCGTGCTTTATTAGCAGATAATAAAATCATCTCCAAAAGCAGCAAAAGCTTTAAATTAAACTGCTGTTATACTTGATTAGAAGCTAAATAATGACCTGTTTGAACTCAGCAGTTTCTTTGTCATCTGAGAGGAAATGCCTTTCACGTCAAGGAACCAAGTCCCCGCTGCCTGCTGCGTTACGTCCAACAGCCGACTAACCCGTATTTGCTCGCAAGTACGAAATGCTATATCCTGAATCGAAACGTAATTCTGATAACATTCCGGAAGAAGCCCCTACACAATTTATTTCGTAAATATCATTCGATTTATTTCATTAGCCATGCGTTATTACTGCAGCACTCGCAGAAAGTGAAACAGAAATCAACCAACAACAAATTGTTTAATTATAAAACTAGGCCACTACTTTCATCTAATTGCACATTTTATTTTGCACGTCAAGCAATTCACACCGCCATATACAGTTCAACATAATGCAAATAACACGAGAAATTAAATAAAAAAGTATACTTTTGGATCAAAAATATATAATTATCTGTAGAATAAATTATTAAATTTGTGTTAACAGTTTTAAACTAGAATTAAGATTGTAATTCAAGAACTGCCATAATTTTGTTCTCCAAAAACCCCTTTTTATCAATACGACAATAAAAAAGCATTACCCAGACACAATGCCACAGCAGATAAGCGTTTTTAAAATAATATTATACACATTTCTTTTAAGCTTCACTTTATGCCTACATTGGCAAGCATAAAAAGGGCTTGAAAACCTATTCCAGAAAAAAATTAATGTATGATTTAAAAGTAAAGGAAAATAATTTCGGAAACTATACATGTATAATATAAATTTTTTAATTTAAGGAGATAAAATTTTTAGACTTCTCACAAACACTATTAATATATTATTTTAAACCAATGCCACATATCTGAATGTCGCAATCGTTTAAATAAAAAATACACGTCCCTTTTTTACTTAAAAATTTTCACTGAAAATTCGATTCACAAGAACTACTGTTTGAACAATTACTAAAACATTTTTCACTCACTACACATACAGTTTACAGATAACACCAAGGAAAATCGCCTGATTCGGTATATGTACGTCAGTTTCTAACTTTTACCTGAAGGGTCGTGGGTTCGCGTCCTGGTATCTAATAATTAGTTTATTAGCTACCCCTCCGCTCCCACCCTTAACAATCCACCCGGCTTTAGACAATGACGTAATATTTTCTGCAAAACAGAGCTGAGAACTATACTCAGATTTAGATAGAGACAGTTTGTTTAGTACTCGCAAACAAACGCTACTTACTCAGATATCTTTATCAACATTTTAAAACAGTGTTTACTCTTCTGAAACTGTACACACCAAACGTTGGCCAGACAGCTTCAGCTAGACTGCAGACTTTCAATCACTCAGCAATACAAATAAACACATTACAATTATACTAATATATTAACATTTAAAACCTACGTAGTTTTTGAAACACTCGAAATGCCAGACAGTACAAAAGTGATTGATGAAACAAACTCTGAACTGACAGCTTTGACCCAGGTCAGACGTGAACGAACCCTGGTTTTCCGCCAACTGGAAAAATGTCGGACGTCGCCTTGGCTACCGCTTCCCAAAACTTTCATTCCTTTGAAGCTCTTTACCATTCGTTATACATCACTGTCTCTAATGGCTGCGATGTTGAGAACTACTTTAAAATAAGCTTGTCATAATTTTAAACGATTTATTCACAAAAAATGGTTTGAAAAAATGATTATAGTAATAAGAGGTACGCAAATTGAAAAATTATTTTACTGAAAAAAAAAAAAAATTCTTCACGTAAGACAGGTCTGAATCTGATAACTAGATACACGGAAATTTCGCTGATGCTGTTCGTCACAATGTGAACTGCAAACAGGTGTACCTCTGGGACCACAATTCTCTCGACAGGTTCCTCTACGACCGCGGGCCAGCCAACGACCAGCCAGCAGTGGAGAGACCGAATCACATCGACCCATTCTAAAGAAGGGGGGGGGGGGGGGGGGTTACAGAAAGGAATCAGCCAATAAGGAAGCATTTTTGTGTAGAATATTTAGTAGAACTGTAAATTTTAGCTTGGCGTCAAATGAATTCCTTGAAATTTCCTAGTCTCTCCTGCACTATTAAAAAATTTTACCTTCGATTTACGAAGAAAGCTAGTTATAATTATCCAAGGATCTTCGTAAATTTACGGGTGTCTTCGTAAAATTACGGACACTGTGAGAAGAGATGTTACAGAAACAACTACGTATATATTTAAAAAAAAAACATTAAAAAAATGGTTAAGTCTACACTTAAAACACTCTCATTTTGTCGATGTATTTTTAACGTTTGTTTAAGATGAAACAAACAAATCGGAAGTCGAAATACGGCGTAGTTTCTACGAGGATTCAGTTATTTGAAATTACGAAAGAGTTTTCGTTTATTTGATTTCGATTCTTTGTTCAAAAGTACGTAACTTTACTGTAATTTCTAACAGTGTAGGGACTAGAAACACTTGCGGCTGTAATGACCAGCATAGACTGAACCCTCCTATGCATACGCGGGCATATGTAACGTGTCCATTGGCTGCTCACTTGGAACTAAATTGCGCCGCCTGTGAGCCATGGCTAATGGTTTCACATTGACCCAGAACCCTTCACATTAACTGTAAGTCATTCGCTACAAGCATCCAAAAATTACAAGGTTTAGATTTAGCCTATAGAAAAATAAAAATAAAATTTTTTTCGTCTCAAATTATGGTCGGAATAAATATGAATGATTGCTACAATGTGATTATTTTAAGAAATGAATTATGAAAGTGTTATATTACAATGTATGTGTTTTCATTGGCGAAATCAAGAGCAAAACGAGCTTCGGTAGTCAAGCGGAGTTATATGAGAAATAAATGCTTTACATTTGAACACAGAAGTAAAATTTAATCGTGTGAGCTACTCACAACAAGAAAGAATAGCTAAAAAAGTTATTACAACTACAAAACTCTCTATTCATTGCACTATAATAAAGGCGCCTCATGTGATATTAAAAATGGCAGAAATTAACATTAACTTCATACATTTTAAATTAAATTTTGTGGAAAGGAATAAAAACTTAATTTAAAACATTTGTGTATAGGTATACTTAATGGAATGCTAACATATATAATTGATGTTTTTAATAGTGCTAAATATATTGTTTTTTTTTAGTTAGATCATTAAACCGTATCCCTAAAAAAATGTGTATTTAAATATTCATGTTTTAGTACGTCAAACAACGTTTTTTTTAAATATGCCCGAATATTTAATTATGACACAGGATCATAATATTCTGAAACGCAATCCTTAAGCATTGCGTTGTAAAAAATCAATAAAAACAGACCATTATCAACTTATGCAAAAACTAGTAATATACACTTTCGCTTCCACTACAAGCGTAAAGAGTAACATTTCTCTGTGTAAATGTAGCAGAAATACAAATGTTAATTTTGCGAAGGAAACTTTGTGTTAACTGTTCTTTGTGTGTGTTACAGATGTCTCTCGGATCCAGCAAGTAGTTAGCTCTGCAATATGGCACCGCCTTGGAGGAGACGGGAGGTTTGACTTGGTGTCGGGAAGGAAATCGTCTTTGTCTTGAGAAGTCCTCTTCCCTTTGTAACTACAAAAACGAAGTCGGCGAGGCAGCGCAAGAACGGAGAAAGAGAAAACTGTGTGAAAAGGGCAGAGCGTAAAGGACAAAGGATGAACTTGTTAAATAAAAAATTACTTTCCCAAGTTTGATAAGGCCGACACCATGGCGTCTCTATTCGGCACTTAACTACGTCTCAGCAGATCAGAATCTTGGCAGAGAAACAAAATACACAAGAGAACATTCAATAAGACAGTACATACATGTATATCTATGCTCGCATTTAGCCATAAACTCTGCATTTATATTTCAAAAAATAGTGCTCTTAAAAATGTACTTCATATATAGCTGATAATAATAAGAAAACATTTTATAATAACGGATTCAACCAATACATTATCGTTAAAATCAAATAATTATTTCTCTGAAATAAAAATAATAGCCAAATTCTATACCACTGGCGTGATCAAAAATTCTTCGATGTAATCCATAACCACAAACTGTATCACTGAAAAATATTATAACGTGTTTTACTGTACTTTATCCATAGGACCTACTTACAATACCATAATTATAAAAAATTATATTTTTAAGCACCTGGAAGTAAAATTGCTCTCCCAGATGTAATAACGGTACACGAACCACCACGGCCGAAGCCACAGTCTACTCTGATACACGAACAGTTCACGCGTAGGCTTTCAATGGAGCACAGTTTCGTATTTCGCTCCTGTGTTGTTTCAGCGGAAGTCTGCCAGGCAGCGCTGCTGAACGGTGTACGAAGGAACTGAACTGAACCGACCACGCAAAAGCTTGCGAGAGACGTGAAGGACCCCGAGCCTCCCAGGACAGATCGGCTATGTTCTGCATACATTATCGTGTGCGAAGTACCATTCTACCCAGCAGAGTGCTGTGAGCACTTTGACTACATCTCTAACAGCTCGCTGTACAGGCAATTACTGACGATACGAGCCCTTCTTCAAGTGTCGATGATATCTGTCTTCACACACTACGCACATATAAACAATACAGAATGTTCATAAATAAATGTCCCAATTTCAATGTCATAACAGTTTAATTTCGACTATTTACAACAAATAATACATCAAATTTAATGTTAAATAACCTAGTTTTTCTTACAAATGTTCAATATGTGTACCTTTAGTTATACGCCGCACATACAACCTACGTCCAACTCTTCCCACAACTTTGGTTAAACACGTCCGGAGTAATGGAAGCAATAGCCTCTTCAATTCTATTCTCAACTCTGGAAAATCATTAGGGTAGCGGCGGAACGTAGACACGATCATTTATAAAGCCCGAAAGGAAAAACATCGCATGGCGTTGTGTCAAGTGAACATGGAGGCCAGCGAAAAAGAGCTCTGTCGTCTCGACCATTACGACCAATCCAACGGTCAGGGACTTCAGCCACTCTCGTACAAAGAGATTCCAATGGGGAGGGTCTACATCCTGTTGCCAAATAAAGTTTACAGGTTCACCCTCTACTTATTGGTAGGGACAGGAAAAATTCGTGGGTTCAATTACCTGCAGGATGAACTCCATAGTTCTACGTACACTCGGTCAAATGTCACTCACTCATTGGCTGCTGTGTTTTGAGACGTCCCATCGTAGCAGCCTGTGATTCAATACAGCTTTGGCCGGGTGTTTCTAATTGGCCAAGAGTCATCCAGGTGAGTTTTGAGCCAATAGCAGAGGCAGCACTGAGGAATAACTATCTTTATTTTAGCCTATCGCGAAATGATTTCGCTAATTTTTCCTGTCTCTACTTATTGGGGAAATAGCCATTCTTTCGCGCTGCAAGCGAGAAAACAACAAAGCATTATTCGCGCATGCGCTTATCTAAAACTCTTTGAGATACTCTTTAATTGTTCTGGCCAGTTCCTTGGCCTCATTATGAATGTAAATTTTTTTCTTGTAAATCAAACTTTTTACATCATTTATTTTTGACTAATATTTTAATAGTACTCAAAATTAAAGAAAAAAATATATACCCAACACAGCAGCACTATAAAAACGCAAAATAATATTTTTTTCTCTCTAGAAAACAAAGAACCTACTTCTAAGATCAGGTGTAGACTGAAGTAGATTTTTTTATCCCTCGAGGTTTATTTGAAGAAGGCCATGGTTGGTGAGTGGGAATGGCCAGGGACGTGCAAGTGTACGAGCCTGTCGCCGGATGGCAAGGCGAGTCCGGCCGGTGTGTGCCCGCCCCTGCGACCAGGCACCCACAAGGACGTCCTCCGAGACGAAAGCGTGCCCCGCGCCATCGTGCCGAGGGCAGGTTCGACCTTCTGACCCCGCCCGTCCTCCCAGCTCCAGCTCGCGCGAGCCGGCTTCGAGTGCAGGCGAGGGTTGCCTCAGGCATGGAACACCTCCGGCAATAGGCAATCAAGACATTTCGTAAATAAAAAAAATATAGCCCCTTAAAAAAATTCGCGGGTTCATTTCGCGACAGACTAAAATCCAAAATACGTTTAACTTTCCGCTGCTTCAGTGGTTGGACCACAGTTTGTCTGAAGGACTCTTTGAGCCAATAAATGGTTTTTTAACGAGAGAATTGTCGAATTGCAAACATTGCAGTTCACAGGTGTCACGAATTAGTATCCAATGGAAAAGTGTATAATTTTTCCCGAATACATATATGATCATGCAGCCTATGTTAAAGGTCAATGAAACCACGAATTTTATGACATTAACCATTACCCTTTTTTTTAAAGAGTTCTTAAAGTTAAAAAAAAAAAATGTCACATAGTACCGTAGCACATTAAAAATTAATAACAATTTCATCAAAAAAATTGAATCGACTTCAAGGGTCAAGTACGGATTGGAGAACCAATATAAATATATTTTTCTATTCAGTTTTTTTTGTCCAAAAAGGTCTGGGATGGGCCCGCCCCTCCCGCAGGCCGAGTACATCAGGGCCTGGGGCGTGCGAAGCGAGGCGCTGTCTGGCAGCTGGTGATAACAGCGAGGAACGCACAGTTTCAGACGAGCTGTCAGCTCTCACCTCGTGCTTCAGTGACCGGCAATTGGACGTGACGAGAATTCGATTTGCCGGAAATGCGCACGGCTTGTTTAAAGAATCGCGTCTTCCCCCTCCCCCTTATTTTTACCGTTGGTACGGTTTCGAGTATTTTTTTTACGAACATTACGGATTCAGCGGATTCAGTGTTAGAAATATACGTGTTCTTAATAATGACGTTACTGAATGAAGCACATCTCGGAGATTGATTATTTAATAATAACAAAACTTCTGTAGGCCACATTTTACTACCCATGCCTTTATTAATTAGGCAAAACCTTAATATGCTTCAAAATAAGTTTGACCAAGTCAATGGCGCCTGCACAAAATTGATTACCAAAGTGGGAGTCGGACCGGTTTGAAAACTACATTTAACTGAAGAATTTTTTTTTTAAGTAGACAAACTGACATTTTCCAAACACAGTTATAAAACAAACCGTCTTTGTTCGCCAACATTAAACAACTTATTATATTAATATAATTCATCAAAATATAAGCAGGGCTTTTTATTTACAATAAATTTGAAATCTACTTTTACATGTAATTGACTCATTCTGAAAAAAATTAAATATTATATATAATAATAAAATTAAAAATTTAAATATTGCGTCAAAACAATGTGTATTACGTGAATATTACAACTACCTTTTTTTATTTTTAGCAAGGTAAACGCATGTAACACATAGCTATCACGACAGTAGACTTCCGTATCATTAAATACGAAACCCATAGTAAAATTTTACTTAAATTTTTGAAGAACAACCTGAACTTATTCAAATAAGCAAAAAAAAAAAATAGCGCCAATTTCGTGGTATAAATTGGATGAGATTTTAATCCTGTCAAATTATATATATATATATATATATATATATATATATATATATATAGAGAGAGAGAGAGAGAAACACACAGAAAACACACACGATCGGATTATTTACGCTGAATTTGTAAACATATAAAAAACCATAACAAGGTTACATACTTCAGAACACATGGTCGCCCGTGTTATTGCATTATAACTGGCGTATCTTTATCTGGTTTGCAAGTCAGCCGAGGGTAAAACTACAATTCGACGTTGATACGGCCTGTTGTGTTCACTCGCGTTATCGGAAACCGAATCAAACCATTTACGCAAAAAGCGATGTAGTTTTTTTTTTATTTGCGCGCTTGAGGCACGGCTCAGCGAGCACGGAGCCAGGGGTGTCCGCGCTGGCGCAGTGGCCACTCTCACACTGTGTGCGGGCGTTCTCACAGTGTGCGGGCACTCTTACACTGTGTTCGGGCAATCTCACACTGTGTGCAGCCACTCTCACACTGTGTGCAGGCACTCACAAACTGTGTACAGCCACTCTCACACTGTGTAGCCACTCTCACACTGTGTACAGGCACTCTCACACTGTGTGCGGGCATTCTCACACGGTGTGCGGGCACTCTCACAAGGTATGTAGCCGCTCTCGCACGGTGTGGAGGCATTCTCACACTCTGTGCAGGCACTCTCACACTGTATGCAACAGCACTCACACTGCGCAGCCACTCACAATGTGTGAAGACACTCACATTGTGTGAAGACACTCTTACACGGTGTGCAGACACTCCTACACGGTGTGCAGACACTCTCACACGGTGTGCAGACACTCTCACACGTTGTGCAGGCACTGTCACATGGTTTGCAGGCACTCTCACAGTGTGTGCAAGCACTGTCACACGGTGTGCAAGCACTCTCACACAGTGTGCAGGACTGTCACACGGTGTGCAGACACTCTCACACAGTGTGCAGGCACTGTCACACGGTTTGCAGGCACTCTCACACTGTGTGTAGTCACTCCCACGTGGTGTGCAAGCACTCGCACACTGCATGCAGCCAACCTTACACACTGTGCAGGCACTCTTACATGGCGTGCTAGCATTCTCTTACGGCGTGCAGGCCACAAAGCGTGCAGGCACTCTCACATGGTGTTCAGGCACTCTCATACGGTGTGCCACGTCTTTAGAAGAACCCACGCGAATTCAAAACTGCTCAAGACATCCCAATTGGGTCTTTTTAAGAAAAGCATCCAATAATACATTGAGGGAGGGTAGTAGATCTGTTTCCGTATTTCAGTTTTAAATTGTACTTTTAGAAGAGTTAAAATGGTTAATACGCGTGTTTTCCTATTGGGACAGCCACGCGGGTGTATGAAGAGGCGCAGAGTAATTGCACAATCTAAACGAGGCACCAGTTTACAGTCTGAGGGGCAGTTACATATTTAGACTGCCAAGTATGTGACTGAAGATGAGCAGAAAAATCGCACAACCTATAAGAGAAACAAGTTTGAAAAGGCAGTTACCTATTGGGAGAGACGCACGGGGTTCTGATAAGGCGCAGAGGAATCGCATAACCTATACGAGCCACCAGTTTGCAATCTGAGGGGAAGCCACACAGGTGCCACAAGGTGCGCAGAGGAATTACACAACCTACATATACCAGCTTTCAGTCTGCAGTCTGAGGAACAGTTACCTATTGGAAGTGCCACCCAGGTGCCTGAAAAGACGCAGAGGAAATGCACAAACCTAAACGAGAGATAAGTCTGCAATCTGAAAGGCAGTTATCTATTGGGATAGCAACGCAGGCGCCTAAAGAGATGGAGAGGAATCGCATAACCACTACGAGCCACCAGTCTGCAGTCTGAAAAGGCAGTTACCTATTAGTACAGCCGCAAAGGTGCCTGAAGAGGCGCAGAGTAATCGCACAACCTATACGAGCCACCAGTCTGCTGTCAGTGAAGCAGTTACCTATTGGGAGTGCCGCGCAGCTGCCTCAAGAGGCGTTCGAACGGGTGAAACTCATAAGGGTCGGTTTCTGGTCCTAAAGAGCGAAACGAAGGCTCGCGAGATGAAAGGAACCGCTGACACCAGAGCAGCCCTGCTGGATCGATAGTTTCTGCAGTGAGTCACTATCCGTGCCTTATCTTATCGCGTCGTGACTACAGAGGGGCTGCTGCAGATCTCAGCTTTGTACACACGCGCCTCGCTTTGGTCTTCTACTTCAAACGACTTCTGGCGGACTAGTGCGTGCTACACTTAAGTTTACATACTCTTCACACTACCATTTAACTAAAATAAAAATAAATTCAAAGATCACATATTATTTGGGGTTCTTTGTTAGTATTTTTTTGAAGGAATCAGTATTATCTATAAGAACATTTAAATGTAGAAATTACTGCTGAAAAAAAATAATACAATCCAAGAAGTCTTACGATATCTTATACTGCAGTGGTAATACGTCCTGAATGTTGTCACAGAATACATATAATTCGCTTTTTTTTTTTTTCCATTCACGGGAGTCCGTGGCTGCGTTTTGCCATTTAGGCATTAACATTCCACATAACCCGCGCAATGCGTTATGCTTAAAAATGTCCGCCTCTCATCCGGTTGAAGTTACAAGTTACAAGTTCTAATAGCCGGCCAACGACACGTTTCATTGTAGTCCATATGTTTCAAGAACAGCCTGGCCAGAGAACAATGGCGCAATGCTGCCAACACGCTCTCGCAGCCGATGGAAGTGAAATTAGGCGGCTCGTAACCTGGCCGACATACAGGTGTATGTGAGGCGACGAGGGTCGGCTAGGTGAGATTGGAGCATAGACGGAATGAGTAAGCGAGGAAACTGGAAGATCTCCAGAAAACCCATAAGCCCGGGCAACGTCCGTCACGTTATCCATTTGCGAATATCTGGGTTTGACACCACAGACAATCTAACCCGGATTGCCATGGTCGGAGGTGACTGACCACCTCGGCCCACGCAGTAGACAGAGTGATCGTCTAAAACCCTTGACCAAAGTTACATCACAGTAGGCATTGCTGCAAGATGCCCGAAATTAAGCATGGGCTCGCACAAGACATTACTGGCATGCTAGAAGTGAGTAAAGAATCTGTGTGATTTTAAAACGGATAACGAGTTTCCAAAGCGAGCGCATAATTTAATATTTCATAACTTATTAGAATTTTTATAAGTATTCTACGAACCGGTTTTTCTACAAAGATAATATTAGTAGTGAGTAAGTGACGTTGTGAGGTACGATAGAGGACCCAAAATTAACCGGAATCGTAATAATTGTAGCACCAATTTTAGGCGGCTAAGGAGTTGTAGGACCTCTCCTTAGTCAGTCTGCCGAGTGGCGTCTCACGAAAACGACGCGCGTGTTTTCTCTGGCAGTTCTGTGTCGTGTGTCTTTTGTGCACTTGTGTCACGAAAATATAGTTTTTTTTTTATCTCGGCAAGAACGCAGCGGAAACTTCACACCCACACTAAAGACACACACACAGAACTGCAAGAGAAACCACTAACGTTATTTTTAGGTGACGCCACTTGAAATACCGACTCAGGAAAGATCCTACAACAGCTCCTTAGCCACGAAAACTTGTGCTACAAGTACATGATGCACATCTTTACTATTCCTGTTATCCCTCCCTTCCCCCGTATACCAAAATGTTACTTTCTTGACATTTTCGAATGATAAGAAAGGAAACTTCGGGAAACTTTGAAACTTTGTTTCCCGTCATACCTAAAAACAGTCATTTAGTCATTTAAATTGTTAAAATTTTTTTTTACGTTTGAAAAAACACAAAATTTAAAATTGATTTAAAACGCATATTATTTCATTATCTGTTTTTCAGTATTTTCTGCCAAGAAAATATATCTACAAACACTCAACACAAATAAAACAATTCGGTTTGTGTACTTATGTACGCGCGTTAGAAATTATAATTACCTACTTGGAGTGATAAAAAAAACCAGCTTTAATTTTGCATGAACTGGAGAGATATTATAAATACGGTTGGTAAAAAAAAATTCAATTTAATTTTAAAAATTGAAATAAATACTTAATGTTAAATGTTAATATAAATATGTGCATTAAATTAATTATTTACTTTAGTAAAACAATAGCGATAAATGTTAGTTAGTAATGAAAAACAATAAATATGCTATAAGTTTAATCTTATTTATTAATTTATTTAATTACCAAATAATAATGTAACAATTCATAATGCAAATGAATTATACATACAGAAACGTAACCTCACTTATATAACACATTTGAGAAAAGTTTCTAAACACCATTTCTATCATTAATATTCACGATAAATAAATGCTTTTTTTAATGATACGGAACAGTATTCAATACCAATCAATAAAGTATAAGACTTAAAAATATGTATAAATTTTATTTTTGTGTAGGCTTTTTGTTTTATCCTGTGAAAATTTCGTTGCATGGTGCGCTCGCATCGTTAAAATTCACTCTCATAATTTTTTTGTTACAATGCGCCTAAATAAGTAAAACAGTCCCCCGCTCCCCACGCCATGCGTGACCACTGGGCACGGTTGGCGCGCCGACCGCCCGGAAGTCCGCTCGCGCGCAGCTCCCAAGAGACAGGAAGCCACGCCTGCTGCCCGTGACTGCGCCGCGCGAGGTTCGACTCTCACAAACCTTTACGTTAACAAGTCAACAGTTCCGTGCCCTGAGGAGGAGCGTGGGCGACGCTGGGTGCAAACACGTCACAGCGAGCTCGCTTCCGACCGAGACTTTCCACAAACACCTCGAGTGCCTTCCATTTTCTAACATTCTTCTGCCTCTAGTTCCGCACGAGGTCAACTTCAAAACATCCTCTCCCACCTGGCAGACGATTCACGAGTGTAGTTCCATATTTTACACAGAGAAAAACTTAGCAAAAAAATTGTGTGTCTATTAGCAGCAATACTTAAATGAAGCTTGCAATTAGATCGATTTTTATTGATTACCAGGTGGTGTACCAGTGCTTTGCTACGGCTGGCTACGCGCAGAACACACTCGCACAGCTGACGGCCTCACTTCGAATTAAAAACAAAAACCGACGCAATGGCCGTTGCCACGCAGAAGGTATCACTGGTATCAACAATGCAAAAGCCTGTTGCCATGGACACAATGCGCCACCTATTTTACGTTGATGGTAGTGTGTTAGAATCTGTTGCGAAAGTGCCAACAACAACTGTACGAAGTTTTAACCCAATCCGACGAACGATGCGCGAACGAATATAAGACGAACACACAAACATTAATTGTTATACATAAGAATAGCTAATGCCCGGCATGCGTTGCAAAGCCCTTTTGTAATTTTTTTTTAAGTTTGTACACATATTAAAAAGCATCTCTCTCTATCTTTCTCTTTATCCATCTCTAACTCTATATGTCATTCAATATCTCTTTATATCTTTATATTCATCTCTCCATAACACTCCATATCTCTCAATCTCCCTATTTCTATCTACATATCTCTATATCTCAATATATATATTTCTATATGTCTATATATATCTATATAAATCTATATAAATATAGCTGCATAATTCTCTATATCTCTAACCCTTTATTTTTATCTCTTTATATATCTATCTTCTCTATGGTTATATCTATATATTAATCTATATACACATACATCTCTATACATCTCTCTAGCTCGAAATACCATTCTGTACAGCTATCGCCATCACTCTGTATTTCTCTATCACTCTCTCTATCTCTATCCCTCTCTATATCATTCCATCACTCGCTCTTTTTTCTCTCGCTTGCTCTGTATGTATCTCTCTTCATCTCTCTATCTCAAACCGATTCGCACGCCACCATTATTAGTCAAACCACTGAAAAGAAGAACTGACATGCTACTGGCGCACCACCTTAATTTTTCCTTTAAGGGTTGGTATTATCGGAATATCACCTGAACAGTGACCTTCCTCGTGTTTTAAAAATAGAGGTAAGAAGTAAGGGAGATGGTGTATACAATTTCTGCCATTTTAATACTTGAAGTAAAATGAGAACGACCTCTAACATCCTTTTTTTTTTTTTTTGGTTTCTGCATACCAAAACAATTTTTGGTTATAATGAAGTTTAATCCTAAATTCTTGCAGAAATGTTGGTATTATGTTTCTTTAGCAATATTCACTACGTGATGGCATACTTACGATTTTTCCTACCGAAATATTTTCGAGCTACAAAACAAATTTACCATATTAGCCTTTATACAGGTACTATACCAATACTTCAGAACAGACAACCATTCTATAGACTAATACCTCCATGGTTTCAAAGGATAAGCGTGCAAAAATTTCACATATATCAGACGAACGATGAGTAGAGACCGGAAAAATTCGCAGGTTCAATGACCTCCAGGATAGACTCCAATATCCTTTACACACTCGGACAAATGCCAACTGTTCATTGGCTGTTGACTTGTGAGTCGTCTCGACAAGGTGGCCTGTGATTCGACACTTCTACGAGTGAGGGTCTCTAATTGGCCCTCAGTCCTCCAGATTAACAGTGGACCAATGGCAGAAGCAGCACTAAGGTATAATTATTTGAATTTTAGCATATCACGTAATGAACCCGCGAATTTATCAGGTCTCTAACGACGAGTTATCAATGCTATGACGAAATTTTGTCAATAATTAATAAATTCTGCTTTAAGAATTTGTTTTATCAGAATCTCTCCTAGACAGTACGGTAATTACCATTACAACGATTACCCGTCTAATTCGGTCAAAAGTTTTGTTCCCGCCATTAATAAGATATAAGGGTTTTTTTCAGTTTAAGATGTTGCCCATAAACTTATTTTCCCGTATAAAATGATTTTTTTATTCGTTAGGATATTATCCCATGTCGAGTGAACTACATTTAACAGCCCGCATTATTTCGTGGTTAATCTGTACTACGACTATGGAATGTCGAGGTTTCACCATGAATAATTAAATTATGCTTGAAGGTTGTTTACCTTCAACAGTAACCTTACCCTTGTTTCGAAGGTCAAGTGTGCAAAGTTAAAATTCAATCGGATTAACGATGCGTAAGAACTTATAGAACTTATAGAAGTTAAAGATTTTAAGGATGAATATTTTATGCTTAGTTAACCTTTATTCCTAGCAGTTGCCTTCAACAATAATTATAAGCATTGAAGAAAAATTTATTGGTTAGGGCAACATTCGAACAAACATATTCCCAAATGTAACTACTGCACCACTTCGCTCTGTGAGAAAATAAAACAAAGAAAATCAAACACACGCGATTAGCAACACTTTTAACCAACTCTGACCAAAAGAAAATATTTTTTTTTTCCTTTCCAACAAAATAATGCTACGTATGTCATGAATATAAAAGTGAAAATTCCATCACGTTAACTATTAAGACTCGACTAGCTATTTTTATTTTGGTTTCGTTTATTGTAGATTTATATAAAAAAAAATATTAGGGTTATTTTTTTTAGAAATCCAGAATAAGACATCTAATGAGTGAATAAAACGCATCTAGGCAAAAGTACATAACTAAAATTGATGCCTGACTAATTGTGTTTCAGCCACTGATTAACAGATCTTGTTGTGAGTTTACACAGCTGCGCAACACCAAAAAAATAAATTTTGTAAACCCTTAAAAAAAATTCTTTATTACATTCGTTCTTTAACTTTTTAATTGCTGCAATGCGTTGTCTACTTTATCGTCTTTAAATTTATACGTAGAGTGATCTTTTTCGCAGTTATTATCAAAGTGTCCGTGAGTGGAGGTGGTTATCCAACGAACACAAATCTAAAGTTATTAAGGCTTCAGTAAAGTTAGTAGATTTCCGCAAAGTTTATTGATTTTAATATACGGGAAAAAACCCAAATCCGCAATTGAATCGCCAAAAAACACCAGGTGCTACAACATTATTAGAGACTTCCAAATTCGCATTTTTACTGGGAGAGAGGGTGAAATGCTTACAATTTATAAGTGAACTACGTTCTCATTGGCTATATGTAGTTTTGCCACGTTTCAAAAAACAAATAATCTATGCTATTACAACATTTCAATGATTCAATCACATAAAATGCAGCCGAATGGTACAATGTGGGAGCAACACATTAAATATTTGTGCGCAATCAAAATTCCACGTACATCTGGTACCAAAATTCAAACGAAATTCGCAGGTCTCTATACATTACAGAACGCTCGCAAAACTCCTGGAAATAAATATTAAATATAAAAACTATCAAAAATGAAAAATATATATATAAAGTGGTTTGCAACCAATCTTGGCACACTACATCCCGGCGATGAAAACCACAATCTATTAGAGCTAACGGCGAAGTGTTGAAGCAATGGACTCAATGCCAAGAGGACCCGGCCAGCAAGCGCCTGGCGCGCGTGGCCGAGTGCAGGCGCCAAGGCGAGGCAGGCGAGGCGAGGCGAGGCGAGGCGAGGCGAGGAAGGCAAGGCAGGCGTGGCAAGGCAGGCAAAGCGATACAGGCGAGACAAAGTAGGCGTGATGAAGGAGGCGAGGCCAGGCGAGACGTGGTGAGGCGAGGTGAGGCAAGCGTTGCGATGCAGCCGTGGCGATGCAGGCGAGGCGAGAAAGGCGAGACGAGACGAGGCAGGCGAGGCGAGGCGAGGCAGGCGAGGCGAGGCGAGGCAGGCGAGGCGAGGCGAGGTAGGCGTGGCAAGAGAGGCGAGGTAGGCTAGGCAAGAGAGGCAAAGGAAGCGAGGCAGGTAAGGCGAGACAGGCGAGGCGAGGAAGGCGAGGCGTGTGGAAGCAAGCGAGGCGAGGCGAGGCCCACGGGCAGCATGAAGCCGGGCAACAGGGCGTGACACTGGCTGGCGACGGGACGCTATCTGCACAGCGCAGGCGGCGCCGCCCCTCACAATGCAGGCAAGCACCGCCTGAATTATCCTGTTCGCAGCTCTCTCGTACAAATTCGTGGTCCGAAAGTAAAAAAAAAAAAAAAAAAAAACCTACATTGCGGTATTTCTAACATTATCACCACGTCTCTCATTTTAGTTACAATCACCTAGACGAGCAGAAATTTACAAACAATGTGAGCGAGTCTTTCAGTACTTTCACTTCAGTAAAGAGCAAATTCATGTGGTCTCATCTTACAAATAAACTTATAATAGGAAACTCGTACACGAAATTTAAAGTAGTGTTCTTTCAAATAATACCGAGCGTGATAAATTGAGGCCGGTCCCATCTGGTCCCAAACACTCACCACAAGTACCAACTCTTTTACCCAACACTTATGGTAAAACACTTGCTTGCCTAGATGGGGCCTAACCTGCATATATAATGAAAAAAAAAAACCATCAGAGGAAATAACCTTTATGCTGAAAAGGTGGCAGAACATTTACAAGACAAAACAAGTAAATTATATTAATTTTTTAAACTGTAAATATCAAACATATATAGGAAAATACCAAATTTCCATAAAAAAATACAAAAATTATAAATCTGATCGACATTAAATTTTCAAGTACTAACCAATAATAATTTATCTCAAAAAGTTAATTTTATCTGAAAATTAATTAAGACAGTTTCCTTTACAACAAACATTTTGATGTTAAAGTGATCAATATATTCAACCCCGAGAAATAACACAATACACAATTACAAGTAATTTCAAGGCTTTGGAGAGTAAGTAACTTTTAGTTCTGTGAAACAAATATGGCCCCCAATTAAACAGCACAAAAGGTGAAGAAAGTGCAACAGACTAGTATTATAAGCACCAAAAACTAACACTTAATTTAACTTTACCAGGTGCACCATACACAAAAATTCCAAGAAAAAAGGTGCCAGTAAACATTAGTGAAAATTGCAAGTATCATGCACAACAGCAGATATATTAGACTTAGAAAAATTACTGTTAAAGAACATAACAAACACAAAATTTATACTTAGCTCTCAAATAACCTCCATATTTTCATGCCCCTTTTCCCCCCATTTTCTCTCTCTCTCTCTCTCTCTCTCTCTCTCTCTCTCTCTCTCTCTCTTTGATGTCATCGATTCATGTTGGCGTCGTCTTGATGGTCCTTGCTACTCCATACTGAAATGCCTAAAACCCCGAGTATTTATACCCTAAATTCCTCCCCTCCCTCCTACTAACTCTCAAACTCTCTAGGATGAAATAAAAAGTCTGGGACGATCACAGAAAGTTCTAAAAGGTTCTTCACTGTAGCCCAAATAATTGATACCCAGGCGGGTATTTGTATTCTTCTTGCGAATATCTCATTTGTACCCCTGTGATTGAAGCTGTTTTGGAAGGAACCCTCATACAGCAGTATGTGATAATTCCACATGATAAACAGGTAGGGTTATGTGTTTTTCTCATGCATTTAAATGCTTTTAATGTAAAAAAGTTAACACGATACGTCTCGTGACCAAACACACGGTCACATCATATACAAAAAGTGTTAATTTTAGGGGAAAACGGTACTCATTTTTGCTCTTTTGAAAATTTAACTATATATCTGTTTAACAATATCGTGCTATTGATTTCTCAGAGCTAGCCAAACAACCGGAGTACCGAATGCATCGCATGTAAATGCCCCGGTGCTGAACATGTGACATTTCCCTCTTGACCGGAATTATCATTGCCTGCGCTTTTGAGGTCATACTTCTTAGGCACGTTGAGGGTGAACCTGAGGTCATACTTCTTATGCACCCGAAACGCAATGAAATAAGCGCGCATTATACAAAGGAAATACAACAGGTTGAAAGTCCAATGCGCATATATGCAGAAACTGCTATAGCCACGAGCCGAAGTCATCAATACGGCAGACCCACAAGTGGCAACTGCATCTGTGCATATTTCACAAACATCAGGGATGTACTAAGCATATTGGTGTGCCAAAGTAAACTTAATTGTAGGTAAATTATCCTGGAATACATTTTATACACTTGAATAGCCATAACAATATATATTAGCAACTTAAAAAATACCTATATTTTATTAACCAGAAAAATTTTGTTGGAACAAACATGGCATCTCGAAGATTTTTAAAATTTTGTTGGTTCTCGAAAGCATTACGAACAAGACAACATTTTTAAAGTATTTTAAAACTTAAAGTTGCAGTCCAATATATATTTAAATAAAATGTTGCTGAAACATTTTAAAATCATTATATAACACTAAGTATATGTATGTATTTTTGTCAGTCTATAAATACGTTCTACAAAAAAATCTTCTCATTTAACTGATTCAGACATTTACGATTTAACAGTAAAAATTTCATCACGAAATTATTTTATTCAATATGGCGTCAAATAGGTATATGTAGGCTAACAATTTATTGTGTCTCTACAGTATGATGAACGCTGCGCTATCTCTACTTTTCAATGTTAACTAAGGGTTGTAATGCCTGGATTCTAAAGTATTTTTTAGATATTATTTATTTTTATGACTATAAATTATAACAAAGTTTTAAAGAACGGTAGTACTATTATAAAGTTTTATTTTTAATACAAATTCGCGGTGTAAATTCTGCAATGTTCATGTAATCAATAGATATATACGGAAGGATCACGCGGGTCCGCAATCTTTTTAAGATCACTGGGTCTTCCACAGAGGGCAGCACCGTGTTTACACACTTCGGTTCCATTTGACTTCCTTTAAATTCAAGATATTACTCCCACCAAATACCGTATATTGAGAGCTAAGTAAGGTGTTTACACATCAATAAAGAACGACGTTTTACGAGACTCTTGAAGCTGCGCTGGCGAGTACCGCATCTGCAGTGCTACAGTGCTGCTATGCAGCGGCGACTTCGCGAGTTAACGGTTCTCCTGCACTTCCCGCGGACTAGCTTCGCGTGTGCAGTAAAATACGCTTCCACAATGCAGTCCAGCTGTCCTGGAGTCCATGGAATCCACTTAAAACAATTATTCCTTTCTAAAATCTAAAAATCGAATTCAACCTCACGCCCTGTCTAAGGGCTCGACTTCGCCATCCATTACTACATTTTCGTCATTATTTTGGGACCATTGAAATTTTTACGCTTGTTTTACTATATCCAGGCTGTCCCAGAACTGAATGTCAATTTAAAAACAGTGATATTAAATTAATTACGGCTCTGAATCAAAAAACCAAAATGGTGAAAGTACCGTAATTTTATTTAACCACATGAATTTTCTCCAAAGTTTTATACTCACCACTCTGCACAAAATTATTAGATACGAAGTAAAGAAATATTATTACGCAATTATGAATAACCGTACTATTGATAACGATTCAAAATTATATAAAAAATACTATTTTTTGAGCAAAGACTTCTTTGAATCAGTCTCTTTGACTATTGCTACTGTAGGAATAGACATACCCACATTTATATGACGTAGATATTTCGCTCCAAATGATGTAAGGAATAAGTTCTGTGAGCGGCAGTAACTATTCCCTGCGGGGTGTGCAGTGGCGTGCTTGAATGGCAGTGGAGGTACTACTGTTGGTGTCGAGTGGGCAGAGGGCAGAGGGCAGAGAGCAGAGGGCACAGGGCACAGGGCGGAGGGCAGAGGTTGCTCTTTCCTGGTCTCCCTGGAACGGAGACAGTTGCTGACGGACCACTGTCACGGGTCTTCGGCACCGACCGTGATACAGTAGTTGCAATCACCAGCCTGTCAACGTGGATGCAATATTTTCGCGCCCTCTCTTTTTCTCAGGCTCTTATAAAGAGAATGTATCATTTCTTTAGGGCACAAAACTCTGGAAATCAATGGCATAGTTCGAAAGCAACAAAAACGCTTTTAAATAACTTTTCGAGCCACTTATTCAACTCTTCTGAAGGACTCTCAGGCTGGTTCGTTGGGACGTCTCACAAGACAACGGCCTATGAGTGGGTGACATTTTCCTGGATATCCGAAGAACTGACCCAGCGAATTTTTCTAGTCCTTATCATTACCTCTTGAAACCCCTGGTACCTTTCTGGTTTTAAAATTTAATTATTTTTCTAGTAACGTTAGTATTTTTTGCACTTGTGTTGTAATACCTATTATGTTAGTTTTTATGTTTAGTTCATTTTGTTATTTACTGTAATCAGCGATTTGTTTTGAAACAATCCTAAACGGAAATTACTGATAAGTTGGTAAGACCTCAAATGGTCTGGAAGGCCGGAGAACTTTCTTGTTTAAAAAATAATTTAATTGGTATTTAGTATGTTGTGTATTTTAAGAGTTATTTTATTATATTAATTTTTAACTACTTTTATTATAGGATAATATTTTAGTACGCCTACCTCAGTAAAAAGTAGGTAAATATTAACGTGTGCTAGGACTATCTTCTTGCGTGTGTGTTGACAGGAAGGTGGTGATGTGTGTTTCTGCGCGAAGGAGGCGCAGGTGGGGAGGTGTTTAAGTGAAAGGTTAGCCTTGGGACGGCACGGGAGACGCGCAAGATACTACTTGCGTTCCAAGTGGATCCTTCAAATCGGGGTTGCGCGCATGTAACGTACTTTTTTGAGAATCTCGCTCGTATTGCAAAAAAGAGCTGTGTAACGATGTCCGTGATCGACTAATGCAAAAGGTTTCGCTGCTGATGTTCAAGAACTACAAGTGCCCTGTAATACTGGGTGTCGTTGGTGTTCGGACACGCCCTTTGCTGCATTAGTGTGCTATGCTTTTATCACACATGAACGAAATCCCCTACGAGCTACGGATTTGCAAGTAAGGTACGCCTCCTGGGAAAACAGTCCTTTTTCATGACCGCCTCAGCACCGAGTCATTTAGTATTTTCAAGCGTGCAATTGGTATTGGTCTTGGATTCGCGAGACTGTTAATAAGAAAGTTAATCCCCCCCCCCCCCGGTCAAGGAACTAACCTTTAGTGGATTTATCAAGAAATCGCCAACGCCGCTTATCGGACCTTTTAAAGTTTTTTTAAATTGTTATAAAAATGTAAGCACACGCGAAGAGTTGGAATGACTGTGATAGGACTATTAATAAGGTTGAGCCCGGGATTTAATGGTTAAATGTTTGTAAAAGGTAGCCGTAAGTTTTATGAGGTATATGTATATTTCCTTTTAAAGTAAAATTTGGGGTTTTTTGTATGCTACCTTTTTTTTTGTAAATTTTTAAAGGATAAGTCTGTTATAGAATATGTTTTGTAAATAAACTCAAGGCCATGTGTATTTTACCCTGTAAGCAATATTTTCGAGTCTTTATGATTTTTATAGCAAATATTCAAATGATAATTTTGTATTTTTGTAAGCGACCGCCAACCATGCTCCTACATTTATTTCTCTGCTTGGATGTTTTCAAATATCATTACGGTTTGGTATTATTTTGCTGGCACACTTTTAGACGCGAGAGCTATTTGGTTGATTACTGCGGCACTTATAAATGTTGTTCATCTGTGCGCCGTTTTTGTTTACCTTAGCTCCACGTAGGGTGCTGTTGTTATCACTGACCCAGAGCAAGGGTGGTGGTATCAATCTTCTGAGAGTAACTAAAGAAATTACATTAAAATTAAGTAAATAATACTAGGAACGTTTTATTTCACAAAACCGAATCAAAAATTTCTTATTTTAAATAAAAGCGGTACATCTTGATTTGTTTATGTCAATACAACTTATGAAAAAAAATTGTATAAAACTGATTTCTTGTTTTGTTGAAAAGGAATTGTTTAAAGTGCTTCAAACGCAATTCCTAAAAAAAAAACTTAACTTTTATGTATTATCTTAACAAGCTATAATGATTTAAGAAAATTTTTGAAGTTCCGTTTTATTTCTATTGCAATCTTTCCTATTTGATTTTTATGAAGTAAAAAAGTCCTTCTTTGATCTGGTCTAGAAACAAGTTGTTATTCATTTCCTTCCTTGTAATTTATTTTGAGTTAAGTAATCTAATATTCAATCTACATTTTCCTACCCTAATGCAACATTATTTTCTCATATGGATATACAAATGTAAAGACCATTAATGAGGAAGCTTTGTGAAATTGACAAACATATATTATTTTTAAAACAAATCCATTCAGAATAAAAATATTTCACACGTACAATGTTTTAAATCATTAAATGATTTCGAACTGATTATGCCCAACCTTTCAAATGAATAGGAATATAAAAAATAATATTTCTGATGGTAAAGTTACCCCTTTTTTAATGGTTTAAAATTTGTTGTAGCCAACGTATACCAGAAATTGGTGTTTATATACAGAAATGTGGTGAAAGGCATGAAAAAAATAATTGAGATATCCCCTGAACAAAGAATTTATCGAAAAGTTTATTAAAATAAAATTTTGTAGCTTTTGAACTGTACCAACATTTTTCAGATTTTAGTCATACGAAACTAAGACATAATGTTTAAACAGCCCAGTGGTTAAGGCAATTTCGGAGAACTGGTTGTCAGTTGTCGCATTTAGATGAACAACTGTGACGTCATATCGTGCATGACATGCACGCTAAATTTGCGAAGCATTAACATTTTAAAAGTAAAAAAAATATACACTCAAAAAATATTCACTAAATTTAGGAAAAACAAACATTAAATAGAAAGTAACAAAACTATAATAAAAATAAAATATATAACTCTTGCTTGATCTCTCATAATCTTTTTTCTTTGTTTCAGCAAAATATCTTGGACAATAACTTCAACATACATCACAATTGCAGTGCCTGCAAATTCTACGTAGCACCTCAACTTTTTTCAGTAAAATATTTCTATAACTTAAACGCTACGCTATTTGTTATTACAAAATTCCATCCCTAATGGGGTGAAAATAGGAATGAATGATACTGCAAAAAATACCATATCTTGTACGAACAAAATATAAAGCATAATTACAACATTATTTCAACCATTTTAATAAATTCCACTCCTAAAGGACGTGACAGGTTTAAGGTATGTTTCATGAAGAATAATATAAATATTCGAATATACTAGAGCTTAAGGTAACCGCCGGGCTGAGCACACGAGCTCTAAGAACGCGGTGGCGCTAAGGGTGACAATGGCTCGTGCATCGCACGCCTCTTGGCCTCTACGCGCCAGGCAACAAACTGGCGTGCAGTCTTACCGTCGACAACGCACTTCTGTGGGACTTTGACACCCATGTTGGCCTTTTTAACTGTCCAAAAAATACAAGTTGCAGACGAAAACACGGAAAGGAACTTTTACGGACAAGTACAATAGCTCTTAGGCGCTATCGAGATCAGACACCTTTGATTAAATATGAGTGGTTTGTAAATGTCGAGTTAACACCCGGCGCTCTGGACGCCTCTTGGCAGCCCACCTCCTCAGGGGCGTATCTGCGTGTGAGGTTGGATGATAAGTGCTCCGCTTGCTGGTATTTCTGACGCGGTATCGACCCTAAACGCAAAGCTCTGAATTGGCGCGCAGTCTTGTCGTCGTGCATAGGACAACAACTATGAAATTTGCGCGGTGACCGTAAACATTACATGTCAGGGAAATGAATATGAATATGTAATGCAAGTTCCTCAAGCGCTTTCAAGAATCTGTACCGGTTGTTTTATTTACACCTAAAAAACAATTGCCCGGAAAACACTCAAAATTTCCATTTAAATCTTCTATAAATACTGAATCCGGAAACCAAACTAATTATCAGCCTTCAGCGAATTCTTGAACGCTTTTCGTAAACAGATCACACTTTGATATCTTTGATTATTTTTCAAATCGCGTTGTTTTGTTTTTCCTGAAGCTCTGGGGAAGCCTACGATTCACGCCGAGTGTTCGACATGCCGGAAGATTACCGAATACCTGCCTTCGGATGACTTCGGAATTCTTTTGTTTAGGTGAAAAAACGCATTTTTTATTTTGCCGTGTGTTCGTGAATGCCTAATTAATTAAAATGGTCGATTAGGTCAGGTCAGCTACACTGTAAATACTTTAAAACTAAGCGGACATTAAAAAAATATGCTTATTTTTAATTGGGATTTAGTTTTAAAGTATTTATAATGTAACTTACCTGACCTAACAAACCGGGACAAAGGATGAACAGTAGGAACTCACGTAATTATTTTTTTTTTTTACTTATTTCTTGCGCAACAATATCCAATCAACAAATAAATCTTTTAGTTAATTACATAGCATTTTAATTTGATGAACATTGCAAGGCGAATGTAAAAGATAAGAATGTTCGTATATATTTACTCAAACATTAGTCTTGGTTTTAATGGCTTCGTTTGTATTATTATGTTGTGAAACTTCCTACCTTTATTTTTTTTATGACCGGCATTCAAAACAGACTTTTTTTTTCCACCTAAACGTAAATAATTCCGAAGACACCCGAAGGCAAGTATTCGGTAATGTTCGGGCATGTCGAATACTCGGCGTGAATCGCAGGCCTCCCGAAGCTGTGCGCCCTTGTAACAACACATCACAGCGGCGCGGGAAGGCGGAGGACTGGCCTACCTGGTGGCGGGCGGCGAGGGACGACGTCGACGAAGAGCTGGACGAAGACGACGAGCCGGAGCCGGACAGGCGGCAGTCGGCGCAGGCGGGGCGGCTGAAGGAGCTGGCGGCGACCAGAGGCACGCCGAGGCCGGGCGCGCTCCGCGGCACGGCGAACAGCCGCGACTCGCCGGGCGAGCACACGCACGCCATGGTCCGACACTCGCTCGCCTCGCTACTCGCGCTCGAGGCCTAGTCGCGCGGGACCACAACGACTCCACGCGTTACGCGCATGCTCAGTGCACTGCAATGAACACAACTACGTTCTTTCAACGATCCGTGCAATGGGGGAGTTTGGTTTAATACAATTTCTTGGACATAAGGCATTGCAGTTTTTACACTGCTTGTGATGAAAAAAATTCAAAAAACGCAAATTAAGATATAAAAAATGAGAAAAATAAGCCCACAGAGAACAAGCCTAAATCAGCTGACGTCAAACAGATAAACACAACGATGAACCTAGACAGGTATTATTGTCGTCTTTGTGTTGTCCATAATATCCGTTTGGGTGTCATTTCTGGGTTAATCTGTTTGACATCAGCTGATCCAGGCTTCTTCTCTGAACGTTTATGTTTTCATTTTAAATTCTTAATTTGCTTTCTTGAATCTTTTCCATGTGACAAACAGTGCAAAACTTCAATAGTGTATGTCCAAGATATTAAAATAAATCAATAACTAAAAAACACAATTAAAATCATAATTTTGTCTATAGTATTACTGTGTCTTGGGAGTATATTGCATACCCCTACAGTAGAAAGAATATATGGTTCCGATGGATTTATCTGAGAAATTTTCGACGGAAATGTAAATTATATTATTTAAGTAATGTTTGCGCCTAGAATTAAATCCTATTATTTTTATATTCACTAATCCTGTACTAACGCATTACTTACGAAAGAAATTTAAACTTGAACCTTTATTTACTCTCTACAATAGCTTGTGCAGAACAATCGTCTCTTAATAATTACGGAATATGTCGCAATGGCTGCAAACTAGGATGCCATGTTGATCTATGGTGAGACCAGGTCAAAATGTGTTTGCGTATGATGCTTACAAGAACCCAGTGATTTTTCTTAGGGACTAGGTTTTTTTTTTTTTTTTGCCCAGTGCATTAGATCGCTGATAAAATGTACAGTACCTCATTATAGGTGACTTTCTTCTATGGGTAACATCAGAGGAGTTCGTCTGTTCGGTATTTAGTATTCTCTTCTCCATTCTCCAAGAAAATAAGTTACCGAAAAAACAGTAGGAATGGAAAACCAAAATATTTCTTACTTAACAGTGGTGGTGAAAAAAACAGATATTATAAATCTACATAAAGATCGTACTGTACGTGTATGTATGTGTGTATATATAGATATATATATAAACGAGATGAAATGTAAGGTCCTTCTTGGTTGGGTTCAGAGATGTACTACACAAACGTGACTTGAGTTGGTGATCGGTGATTTATCCCATTAAATGGCATGTGTCAATTGATGAGCACGTGGTCTGTACTAAAATGTTTCGGACACTGATATTAGTGGTTGCTTCATATTAAGCCTCAGTGTAGATTCTAATATTTACCATTATTAAAAAAAAAAAACATAACCGTGGAAGAGTGAGAATTACTTCCCTAGCAATGTAGGAAATTTTCTCATTCTTCCAACGATTGAAATAATAAAAAAATGTATTCCAAAACTCCGATCAGTTTTCTACGAAAGAAAGTAGCCCAATTTTAAATGTCTGGCCAGGACTAGTGGTATCCCGAAAGCCACACTCGATATCACGCACGAAGGACGTATTTCGAGTTACGTTACCCACAATGAGACATTCCGGCAATTCGTTACACATCTGTACTAATCTCTTTCAATTTAAACCCTCTCCTTTTTTTTTTTTTTTTTTTTTACCGTTGCCAGTGTAATTGGCCCGCCGCGGCAGACAAATGGGATAGCGCGGGCATTGTTTGACCGCTAGCAGGAGGGGAAGGGAGGTGGGAAAATTTACGCATTTACAGACTGGAACATGCTAACGGGAACCACGAGCAGAGCTGGGCCATCGCTCGCCGGCCTGACAGCTGATTAAACAACGTCATTCCGCATCATCGTCCGCCAATCACATCTGGCGGCGCTCCCCCCTCAACTCTGGCGGTGATTTCACACCGTGGGTTTGGAACAAAACCTAAATACTCATTCTCGCGAGCATTTGAAAGAAAACTTGTTGTTTCAAACTACACATAGCATGCAGGAGTTTCTTAAATGAACCTGTTACAAGGACGTTTATTTTGGTGTCATTCTAGGTGTCTTTCCGTACTACCTACCCAGCTATATCTCGAAACATTTCACAATTATAGGGCCCATATAATGCCTTCAATACATAAATAAATAAATACATTATATTTTGCCATATTAAAAGTTGTATAAAAGTTGTACCTCAAGGTAAATATAACAAAAGTTCATTTTGTAATTTTCCATAAATAAGTAATCTGTTATCCTGAAGCTTTACTACCTCAGTTTCTTGGGAAAAAATAAAACCATAATAATAAACAAAAACCCTGACAATGAGTGTGGCACCTATCGTTTAGATAAATACTGTTCGTTTTACACGCAATGATGAGGAGATTCTCTCCGGGACGCTACAGATGCCGCGACACAGTGACATTAGCTCTCGGGGAGGGAGCGGAACCCCGGAATGACGCCATCTGGTCGCGGGGGTGGATCTCTGTGGCAGGGGGAGAGGGAGTGAGGGTCTCCTCCGCATCAATGCCCCCCGCGGCCCAGCAGAGGAATCTCAACTCCCCCGCCCGCCCCCTGAAAACCAGAGGCAGGCCCGAGGGTCGACCCGGAAGGAAACGGCGAGTCTCCGGTCGCAAACTTGCGGCCCGGCCTAGAGTGTCCTGGGGCCTGGCGCTTCGCCGAATGTTTCCTGCCTCAGCTGCCGGTAACTTTGGCCATAATGTCTTCGGAGTCGTCATACGGCGTGGTCCAGTCCCGGGAGGAGATCAGGAGGGGGTTGCAAGTGGCCTTCAATACACAGCCTTGCTGCTCTAAACACAGATGTGGAAGAGCGGAATAGTGCCGGACTAGCGCAGAAGATTTCATCTAGTCTACTCTCCAGAACAAAGCCTTCTACTAACTTTTTTTATTCTTTTTCCTGAATAGTCATACCGCCATGACGCAATATTCCCTCTCTCGATCAAAACCTTTAATTTTCCTACCTTTATGTCTTCTCCATTTAATCCCATATTTTTTTCAAAACTCAGTTGGGAGACTTTCTTCCCCATCGAAAATTAATTTTACTTTTAACAACTGACATAAGCTTATATTATTAGTCCTTTTTTCTCCCACACATATAAGTCACGGGCCATGTCACGGATGACGAATCGATTAAAGACATCTACTGAAATTAAAGTATGTAAGTAGTTGCCACTTGCGTTTCTGCCATCGAATTTTATTGGTGTATATTGATTAGGCATTCTGTTTTACTTGCGTATTGATTTTAAGAATATTGATTTTACTAAACGTGTATATAAAGATGCGTGACATGTTACTCGCTATTTGTTGCTTCTGCATCCATTTTTTTAAATATTTAATGCCTCTTTTCATGTTAATTTTTCTTTACATAAATTTATTATTTATTCTGTATGACATTATTAAATAATTTTAATTATTAGGAAATCTTTATATATGTATGTCCGGAGACAGAAACTTCGCAAAATACCATATCACTATGTAACAGCGTCTGTAACTACGTACTCAAGTCAACTACTGTTTCACGATGCATACTGTAAAGCATCTGGTCCCTCTCCATCCCCCTTTCACAGCCACCCTCCTCCCCAGACCCACAACCCCCCACCCTGACAGGGTCAGAGACCAGACCCACAACCCTCTCCCGCCACATCTAGCTTATACAAGCCCAATTAGCGGCGTTACAACACCCACATTGAGAAAGTTGGTGGCTTACAAGGTTCACGAATACTAATTTAATTTTTTTATGTTTTAGATTCAGCCCTTTTCCTTTAGTCTTGGGACTAATTGATTGGTTATTTAAATCGTTGCATTTATATAGTACTTCCAACTGAGATTTCGTGCAAAATAAACGTATTAATACATCTAAAGTTTAGACTTAAGTCATTAAGAAATTGTATTTTAAAGACCGTCATCAAAAGTCCGTTCCTAGAATAGAGAAAACGTAATTTGTACTTCAAAGCAACGTCACATTAATTAATGACGTCCGAGGCAGGACTTGGATCTACGACGAGCAGACAAGAGCTTCTCCTGGAACCACGGCACTAGTGCAAGCAACGACTGTTAATGTATTTGTATAGTAAGTGTGGACAGCGAACCATAGGGTCCTCGAGGCTGTAATCGCTGACGCACCGCGCTCAAGCGACGTGGGTTGTAATTCCAGCTCCCGACATGACTCGAGCTGACTACCACCCGTGTCAGTTTAATTAGTTGCCATTAACTTAAGCCTTCAAACACACTTGTGTGTTATAATAACCTTCACTCGCATATAAACTCAGTAAGTTTTGGTCGTGAAAGGTACGTTATTCCGTATGAAAACCAGTTAATTGGGTTCCAGAGTATCTAGTTTCTAAATTGCTCAGGTCAAGTCAGCAAGAGAGAATCTGACCAAGCTTCCGTCTAAATAATTTAGCAGATTTTCAATACTTTTTTTAGTGCCAAATGTGCAACACGCAGTATGTACAAAATTTGCGACATGCATTGAAGAAAGAAATCAAAACGTTCAGTTGAAAAAAAAAGCTCTAGAAATTTCTAACAATTTTACATCGATTATGCGTAGTGTCTGCAACAAGATGGTAAAATCATGGCTGGGATCACTAAATTATCACATTCAGATTGAACGTTTCAGGTTCGCATCAAAGTTGAGACAAGGACATAGTTTAAGTTTGCAAGTCCTTCCCGCTCACTATAACAAAAAATAATAAAACTCAACATTTAAGATATACATAAGGAATAATTAGATGCCAAGTGGGTCGTTATCGAAGACAACCAGTCAATAGCCGTCACCATCTCCTGAAAATCCCAAACATATTTGATTCAATCTTGTATGATGATAGGTACTATTGTTACCAAGACAAGGGTCTACTTTCGATTTCAGTAGGAACTAAAAATGACTTTCCAGATAGAGAGATACAAGGAACGATAAGAGTTCCGAAGGAGAGAATGGGTACCTAAAACCATTTGAGACAATAAAATTGTCTCGACCTGTAAGACAACAGACGTATGACAAAAATTATGTTATGGTAGAAAATTATGTGCTAATTATTTGTACAAGATTTGCAATGGGACAATGAAAATATTTTTAAAGGAGCAATTGAATTCTGACAAGTACAATAAAAGACTTCTTTCGCGGACCAAAATTGAAACGGTTCGTGATTGAAGAGTTCCTTTGATTTCAACACGGGAAGAATTTATGGTTTCTGTCGCCTTCCAATTTTACATTCATAACAAAAAATTATACTTATACATTTTCTTGTAACTAAGTACCATAAACACACGAAAAAAACTTACACACATAATACTTTAAGCTGTGAATCCATGTGGCCGTTATTATTGTACCTTTTCTTTTACTTACAAAAGACAAAGTGAAAATTTAATGTGGACAATAACGTAATCATGATAACAGACTTCAATATATCCGTGCAGGAGACAGTCCTGCGTCATTCGGTGACTTGCTCGTATCTGCCGCCTCTCAAACTGGCGGCGAAACGTCCGCAAACACTCCAGCAATGCGCGGCACAAGCTAGAGATTAAACGTGTCATCTTTGATGGATATACATTCCTCAGCATGTTTCCTTACAGATAGCAAGCTGGTGCCAAGAATCCTCCAGCTGTTATTATTTTCCAGTGCCATCGGATTGAAACCGTTTCATAGCAGACACTATTCGACACAGGGTGGGTCATCAGTTTGGCAGCCTGATTTTTTTCACTGGATACAAGTATGCATTCAAAAACCACAAGCATGACTGATAAGTTCCACCAATTTTAATAAATGATATATCTAAACCTGCAGGGTTAGTTTTAAATTCTGAGAAATAGACTCCGTGAACTCCTAAAAAATTAGGTCCGTTTTGTTTGTACATGAACTGCTGCCTCATTTTACAGTTTTACATTCTGTTCGTGTACCTATGGGAAAAGTAATTTTAATGTGAAAGGACATAAATTGTATCATGCTGTTAGTGAAAAACGCATATTTTCTTGGCCCTTGTGTAATTAACAGACCGAAAAAACTTGCACACTCATCTGTTGACATACTAGACTGGGCTAAACCCTGTTCGAGAGTGTAGCTTGAAATAAAAAAACACCATTTCCAATCATACTTAGACTAGACTCTAAATAAAGCCATGTTCACAGTTAAGCCGACATATTTTGTTCGCTAGCTGATTCTGCTGATTTTGTGACATATATTGAATGAACTTTGCATGACTAAAACTTCATTGTGTAATTGTAAGCCCATACCTATGTGTCGGACCACTTGTGGGCAGAGAATAACTAAGCATACATAGATGAAACTGCATCGTGTCCCTTCATGAGCACACTTCACCACACTGGTTTGACTGACCCGTGCATTTGTAGAATGCCATTCGCTAACAGTTGTCCAAGGGCAAAGACGCCTGAACGTAATCAATGCGAGATATTTCACAACGTATAGTAGCCAATCAGACGCTGTAATTCAAGCTTTCCCGTCAATAAAGACTGGATACGTGTCAACAAAGAATCTGTGACGCAATTTAGCCTCTCAGAGATTATTTATTCTCAGCTTGGGTTTAACTGAAGGCACGGATGTTCGGGGTTCAACCCATTGTGAAATCACTTAGCAAGAGTTTCCCATTTGGGATTATTAGCATCGTTCTCCAGGTCTCTTGAGACGCAGCAGCAAGAGGAACCATTATGAAGTGATCTATGGAAACGTGGAATACGCTTTTAAAAGCACTAGCAGCCAACTGAAAAACAGCATACTCTAGAATTCCACATGTCTGTGAAGGCTGGCCTGATGGATGTTCAAGCAGTTCAATGAACCCGCGGCATTATCCAGTCCCCAGCCCTAATCAGAGCCTCGATTATATTGCTCTTACCATTTATCTCTCTCAGAGAGACTAAGTGGCTTCATAAAAACTCAAGTTAATACAATGAGCGTTCATTGGCGGCTCGAGGTTTTTCAGCTTCTTGCAATGGTTGCACGTGATTGGTCAAAACTTGCAAAGGGTCGTCTAGGGCGTGTCCAATGAACCGTAGGGCCAGTAACCAAAGTAAATCAACGCATATGTCTTTCAAGCCTACAAAACAATATCCCATGGCAATATTCCGGAAACTGATCCGCCTTTTAAGCCTCTACTGCTTCACCGAATCTCGTACAGGACACTCGACGCTTGTCAAGAGTACAGGCTGTCCATGCTGGGAGTAGAGAACGACTCCAGCCGCCAGCCGCAACGCCCGGCCAATCCGGGCACGCGCCGCCAGTTGCGTCACACGCACGTGCTGCAGCTCGCGCTGTCCGCCTCCCGAGATAAATAACTCCAGCTCGCCCGGCGCCGTCTGCGCGTGACGTCACGGGTCACAGGGCCAATCGCACCGCCAGCGGACTGGCAACCGCGCAGCGAGCACGTCCACAGCTTTGCCACTGCACGGCAACCCTGCGCTAACACTGCATTCGCTGAAAATTTATGGAGCGATACCAACATTACAGCCATATTTCTTGCGCCCAATTTCGTTTATTAAAACATACATTTGAATCAAGGTTGAAAAAAAAGTTTTTAAAACAAAACAACTTTTTTTTTGTTTTAACTATTATTTTTTGTTTAAACCTTGCTGACCAGGAAATTTATAACATTAAAGAAATGAAGAAGTCCAGCAAATGTACACATATGTCAGGGACTTAACCACAGAAAGGGTATTTCCCCACAGATAGAATTAATGTTCCCCACATAATAGGGATTTACAGGAGAGTCGGTCATTTCCCACATAATATAAATTTTTAAAGATAATAAATTTATTTGTTTCCTCTTTTTTTTTACACTTTCAAAAAAATTCGCTAATTAATTTAATTTTAGAGGAGTATTTAGCTGGGTATAATTTACAACTTATTCAGATGATTGAAATGATAATGTGTTGATTAGTATATCATTTTTTGTTCCTGTAAATCACAATAGACGTTGATGAGCAAACATTTATTGTTAGTAGAGTGGAATTAGATGTTTCATCCAAATAAATTAAGATATTCCGTTTAAAAATATATTATGCAAACAAATATTAGTTTTTTTTCAATAGAAACCGCTTGGTTTAAACCATGGTATGAATCATTTTTTAAACCATTGTGGTTTAAAACAGCTACCCTGGGATAAAAAAAAAAATCTTTTTCGACGAATCAGTAATGAAATGATCAACGTGATAATAATAAAACAGTGAAATAAATACCCACATTAAAAATTGTATTTACAATCCGCAAATGCAGTGTCGCTACCTTGCCGCTACAGGTTGTTTCCTGCGCAATAATCGCCTGTGATTCAAGCACAGGGCTGTTCGGGTTGTAACGTGCCAACCGGCTGGGGGCCCCGCATGTTCGAGGCACAGCCTGTGGGAGGGTGCGGACCGCGCGCAAGATGTGCAGCAGAACATCTCTGAGCCCGAGACCGAACAGCCAGAACACCACCACACCAGTCATAACAGTGTGGCATGTCAGACGTATCTGATGCATGAGGTTAAAAATTATTCTATTGATCTGTATGTTCCAATGAGAATTTCAACACAGAAAGTGCTTGATATTTCATCGCTAGTGTGGTTTTTTTATATATATTTTTTCGGAGCATATCACAGCCTAAGATCAATCAATAAAAAGGGGCGTGATTGTAATCGTATCACTTGCAAACAAATGCACGTTTCAGTCTGTCAAATGTTTCCAGCGAATCGCCAATGGCTGGAGGTTTGTGGCTGTGCAGTGTCAGCTAGGGCCACACTAGCTCCGCGGTTTTTCTAATCTGATTTCGTACTCAGACGATGACTTAAGCCCATTTTAAAAATTACTTCCATATAATACGACTAGGCATTATTTTGTGACGCATCAACATAAATACCCAAACTGCGTTGGCTCCTACCTTCAGACATTCCCCTACATACAACGTATTCACCATTTAAAGAACTTTAGATTTTGCACTGCATTAATCCCAGTTTCTTACGAAATATAATTACTTGCTGTAAATATTAGATATTTTTATTAGTTCTGCAAGGTTACACTGAACACGAAGAGATTTTAAAAAAATTAAAAAATTAAAATTTTTACATACCTAATTTCTCAGGCTCAGAACACGAAACCCTAGGCTCTGTAATGCAGATAGTGAGATTCACGCAATGCTACAGCGAAGTAGGAAATACATCTCCGTTAATAAACATCGATGTGAGCAAAGCTTGCATTTCTATAAATATCCAACCTAAAGATTTCTTATGTAAGCACGCTCGACGTAGGTAAGCATAGCCTAAGCTTAATTTTCTTAGGCGTGCTTGCTAAACCATTCACATACACTGTATCACACAACGCCGCGGCATAAATCAATTTAAAAAAAAGGGAGCAATTATTAACGCTACGAATAAATATAAAAATTGATGCCTTAATATTTAATTATGTTTATTAATGCCTATATGTTTATTCCTATACGCGATGGTAGTGGTAGAGATTTTAACTAAACTTATCTTAATTGTACAGTTTAAAACATGACACTCTAAACGTCAGTAATTACCCCTCACCCCACGCCAGTACTGTTAGGACTGCATTGAGTGGTTCCGACACTATTAAACGAAGGATCCGTGTTATTTATTGGCTGCAAGTGACACCTAACACTGCCTAACCCCCTTCTCCCTTATTTATTACTATCTCCATACCACGTAGGAGTGGTAGCCGCTTCACAACTGGGAACTGCCGGTTTGCCTTTTTGACATATCATCGTAGATCTGAGTGCAGATAAAACAATAATTGTTTTCATTGATATATCCAGAAATCCAGTAGATCATTCAAGGCGGGATTCAGTTTTCAAATGAAACAAGGGTAAAATTTGATAAAAAGTTAGCATATGTAGTTGTTTGGGCACAGCAAAGTATTTAACACAAGGTTATGCTCTTATTAGGATCGGACGATATGCAAACAATAACTGTGCCAGCAACTGTTTCTATATAAACAGAAGTAGTAAATATAGTTCACCACTATCACTTTAATAACTGAGTTATTTAAAAATAGAGCGTATTTTAAAAATTATATTGCAAGAAAAATATTATAATTTGTGTTTAAAGCGAAAAAAAAAAGTATTTATTTTATATTGTTGTTAAAACAGAACGCCTAAAAACGTCATTATTACCGCAATGCAAATAGTAATAATAAAATTTTAATTGCCAATGTTTCTACAAATCATAGCTAATAAAGTAGGAGACAGCTTCACAGTCATTTACAAAACAGATGCGATGAAAAAAATTTGTGACAGCCCATAAATTATTTTTTTTTTCAAAATTATATTAGATTTATTAAAAATGTTGAAGCTATTTCAAAACCACATATTCTCCAAATATCTTTACGTCTAATTATTTTCAAATAACAATTTTTATATTATGTAAACCTGGACGGCGTGAGTTAATTACGAATTTATATCTTACTTAATTCGCAGTTTTTTGGTGGATTTTAAACCATTGTTTGATAAACGTCTCCTTTCCCTTTTAAAATCTTTATAAAAAATATATATTCTTATATACTTCCACTTCTGAAATTTCAACCCTAATTTTTTTTAACTGAATGCAGCCAAAAAAATATCTAACTTTTTATGGTTTTTAATGCTTTACTTAAGTATGTTTGTAATTCATAACACACCTTTCTTACAATGGTAAAATTTACGTATTATCATCCCATACATCCCCAGACAGGGAATTTCTGGCTCAACATTAAAGAACGAATAGCACTAAACAATATGTTGATGTCTGTATACTAATAACACAATGTTACCACGTCCCGTCTCTAAATTTTATTATTAAAGCAAGCACGTGGTTAAAACGGTTATTCTTAAAATTGTAAATACGTAAATAAATGCCAACACAATTCTTTACAGCAAGAAAGGGTCATACGCACAGCCAGTGGCAAAACTAAACGGCACATGCTTAATCAAAAAGCCGCATAAATATGAATAAGTTACGGTTGATTTGTAGGCCACCTTCCTATGTGCGTTCTAGCATAAAGCTGGTTGTAGTTATTATATTAAGCAAACAAACATGTTTTAATATCTACCAGCATAACTGACCAAACTTTTGTTCGGAAGCCATAATCAAGTCACGGCTCGCTTTTAAAAAAATCGTTCCCTGCAAACCAAGAACTCGCCTGGAAGAATAAATATATTAAATCACCTTGCCTTGCCTTCCAATGCCAAGTTACAAACTTCTCATCTCGCCCGCAGCAATTTTAAGCACCCTTATTGGCCAGAAGGGCATTCAGTATACGATTGTTAAGGTAACAATGCGACAATATTATCATTGATCAGAAAATTATTTTTCTTCTGAAACATTTTCGATATTATATTATTGCACATTACTTAACTATAAATCTTGTCCCAAATAATTCAACTTGGAAATTTAAATGCAGGTTAATTCAATCGTTTAATAAATATCCTAATTATTAACCACTCATACTGAATAACTGGTTTTTCGTTAATTAAGGATTTTTATGGAGTACTCTACCATGAGATCACGGAAGTTATACTGTGTTAACCAGCCGCGGAAACACACAATATTAATTTTGAGTGAGCGTCCTCTGCACAATCAGCCAGGTACTAATTGTAGGGGAGCGGGGGGTAATGAGGATCAGTGGGGAATGGCGATCACCCTCTTTTCTCTGTTCCTACGCATGTTGGGCTCATCCCGACGTGTGCTGCCATCTCTATTGACGCAATGGAACTACGTGCTCTTCCTTCATCAGAGTCGTGTTGTTCTTCAGTGTGTAAAGTAAATTGGAAGTTTTTTTTGCTGTTTTATTGTAATTTTCTGCACTTATTGCTTTAAATGTAAGTAATAACAATAGACATATCGTCACTAAATAGTATTATTTACGTATTGCTAGTTATATTGACTTTATTTTAATGCCAAAGTGATTTTAAAAAAGTTAATATTAACGTTTCTGTAGTGACCAATAAGATGGCGGGCATGTTGGGGCAATGGAGATCAGTGTGATCGCCATTCCCCGCTTTTGATCGCCATTCCCCGCAAGTTGTCATGATGATTTAATTTAGTTTATTGAGTCAATTAGATCTATTTTTAGTACATTTTTGGACAAAGATGTTGGTCAAGTCATGGTTAAAAAATACAAAATATTGAATAAATAATAAGAAAGAAATTAGGTATTCTGAAACACTGTCAAATAATGTCTTTTCTCCTGTTGGTTATCATGAATGTAAAAAAATGGCCAGCGTTTACATTTTTTGTACCATTATACTGAAACAATTGGTCTGACGCTTCCTATTTTTTTGAGTGCACTTAATAAATCGAGTCAGTGTGTGCGAAATAACAACGATAGTGTAGTAAGCCCCTAATGAATGCACATTGAAAACGTTTTTGCTTTGTATCGTTATTTGATTATATCAATATCAATATAATATTAAGATTTGAGAAGAGCGGCGATCGAGTTTGCAGAGAAGAAAGGACTTCCTCACAATTTCAATAAAGCTAGCAGAATGACAGGGTGGGACTGGCTTGGATTCCTGCGAAGAAACTCATCGCTTTCTGTTCGAAAGCCTGAACAACAAGCATGGGGCGAATAAAGGGTTTCAACAGAGAAGAAGTGTCAAAGTTTTTTAATAGCATTGTAGATGTAATGTGCAAGCATAAGTTTTCCCCTTCTCAAGTATTTAACATGGATGAAACAGGGATGGGGACTGTTCAAGAACTTAGCAATGTAATTGTGCCAAAGGGACAAAAAAGAATTGGTTCAGTTACGAGCTGGGAAAGGAGGAAAATTATTACTGTCATATGTTCAGTGAATGCTGCTGGTAGTTTTCTTCCGCTGTTGTTTGTGTTTCCACGAAAAAGAATGAGCCCTACTCTGGAAAAAGATGGACCTCCTGGAGCAATGTACACATGCTCAAATAATGGTTGGTCAAATGAAACCATATTTATGGACTGGCTTGGACACTTACACGACCATGTGAAATCATCTCCAGAGAAACCTGTTCTGTTGATCCGTGACAACCATTACAGTCATGTGACATTTGAAGCATATGCCTTTTCGAAACTCCATGGAATTTTCATGGTTTCAATTCCACCCCGTTCCTCGCACCGCTTACAGCCATTAGATGTCACATTTTTTGGGCTACTGAAGAAGGCGTACCATAGGGAATGTGATATTTTTATGAAGTTGAATGCACAGAGGATAATTAGGCCTGATGATTTTGCAGCTCTGTTTAATCGTGCCTATTCACATGTAGCCACAATTGCAAAAGGTGTATCAGGATTTAGAGCCACAGGGATTACCTATGCCTCTGGATGTTAATATAAGTATTTACAAATGAAGACTTCAATTTTGAAATAGAATATGGAAACCAAACTACAGTGCCCCAGGCTTCCTCTTCACAACAGGAGTCCACGCCATCAAATGAAATGCCTACAACAGAACCAATCGCCGCACCCACTTCTGCACGGAACAGACCTACAGTTTCTTTCGACAGTGTTTCGCCTCTACCCGCAAAAGAACAATCACTGTTTTGAAAGTTAGAAGAAAACAACATTCAGAGATATTGACTGCAACACCACAAAAGAAGAATTTTGAAATGAAGGCCCAAATCGAAAAAAGGAAAAAAAAAAATACATAACGAATCTGCACAACGAAAGAAAACAAAAGTGGACACTACATCAAGAAAAACTCCAGCAAGAATATCCAGAAGGAACTTAAAAATGGAGTTTGCTTCAATTTATACATCTTCAGAGTGCGACAATGTTGATAACAGAGATCTTTATGACGACACTACAAGTGATGACATTTCTGAGTGCGATTAGGGAAAATTCTTAGTGTTTGGTGAATTTGATATGGAAAATGAAATGTGGTATAGGTGCACAGTTTGTGGGCTTTGGGCTCATTCTCTCTGTACTGGATGGGAAAGTCCTGTAGGCTACACTTGCGACTTTTGTGTACGTAAAAATGCAAATGGTTCTAAAGAATCAGTTAACGATGTATAGGTACTTCTTACCTACTTCTTTTTTTAATGCATACCTAGTATAATTTGGATGTAGACTAATTAGCTGCATTTTTTATTAGGGCCAATTGTACCATGTAAATGTATTATTAATATCCGTTAATATAGTCATAGTTATCAAAATGGCTGTAAATCGCTTATTTCATTCCAGTTTTAAAACAAGTTAACATTTGATGTTTTGATCACGATTGCCCCATATCATGATCGCTATTACCTCAAACTGTGGGTAATGACGATCAATGTAGTACATGTACTTAATATTTTTTAAATGTTAATGTTTTGTTAAAAATCAGTGAGTGACCATAAAATAATATAGTCTAATGTGTGCCAAAAGTGTATGATTTTTTTCACTTCGTTAAAAATGTTTTTTTATGTTGAAAAAATGATTTCTGCTTAAGTGATCGCCATTCCCCCCTGCTCCCCTACTATGAATATTTGTCTAAAGTTTGGTTGGCAAAAACCTGGGCTTTTCTTTAAACAATCCAACCCATGTGGGTTTTTCGTGTTTTTTTTGACATTATCTGTTTTTCTCTTCAAAAATTCTCCATTTTAGTGGGTTTTTAAAATAATAAACTTTTCGATATTAAACCTATAGAAAACCTTATGTTTAGTGGTATAAATTCTACTTTGTTTAATGAAATTTTATTTATCTATTAAGTGTATGGATTTTTGTGGGATAAGATACAATAAGTTGAAATCAGTCTTATGTTTCGTACTTTTGATGTGCATACGTACGCATAAAAATGTATGTGTTGTTTGTATTAAATTGTAATAACAAACATTTATTTCTGCAATAAAATATCAATTTATATTAATATTGAAGAAACCCCAATTGGGTCATAACACCTGGTTTTTTTTAACTGGGTTGTATTTTTATTGAAAAAACTAAAACCGCGGGCCAGGTTCATGGCTGCCAATCCGGAACTTCGGTAACAGTAGGTGGCATTTATCTGGCAATAAAATATCCCATAGATCATCAAACCCAATGTTCAGGTAGTTGAACAGTTGAATAAATTGTCTAAGATAAAAAAAGGAAATGGCATAAAAATGCAATACCTAAAAATGGCGGTGAAGCCAAGTCTTGCCTATATGTTACATCCTTCACGCGATATTTCGACTGCTAGACGACATACCGTATACGGTTGACTAGCTACCCCTTAGTACAAGCAGATAGTTTATTTTGCATTGTGAACTCATAGTTGTTCTGTTAATCCACGTATCACTGACCTAGCGCCAATTAATGACTGATTGTTAAAAGCCATGCTGTAAGCTCAGATGCTTCGATCAAGCACCTTAATGAATATGTCTAAAGGCAGGGCCAGATTTAGGGGAGGGCAACCGGGGCGAAAGCCCCGGGGCCTCCACAAACGGAGACTTCGGAAAAAAAAATCTTTCAAATTCCGACAAGTAAACACTAGTAAATATCTTTTCCTTTGATATTCTTTTTTCGCTGGTTTACCTTTACCTACAGTACTTTGTACTTACATGATTATATTATTGTTAAATATTAACAGAAATATTCATTAACACTAAAATTTAATTTCATATAATTCTTGTCTCCGATAATAAATTTATGTATGTTTTTTAAATACTACGAGAATCTACTTGATTTCAAAATAAATTATTTATTGGAAAACTCGACTGAAAAAAATTGTTCATTATATTTGGAAAAAAATTTGGGGCCTCCGCTCCTCTGTTGCCCCGAGGCCTTCAGACCTCTAAATCCGGCCCTGCCTAAAGGTAACCCTCTCATGCAATAAAAATGCAATACGCAGTTATCTTCACCAATCCGTCCTATCAAAGCGTTCCCTCTTCGAAGTATAACAGAAATATGTTTTAAACGCAAAGTCTGCAAGTCAGTTCTTGCACCTACAGGATTTGGATATGTTCTATGCGTGAGTTTAAGAATATGTTTATAGCGGACTCCGAACTGGGACAACAGACACAGTGCTCATCAATTGATGCGAGAGGCGCAATCACAGAAATTATTATTATAGCCAAAAAAAAATTATTTCGGTTTGAAATGTTCACAAACTATTTTTTTGATCAAAAATATATTTCTAACTGAACAAAATCTCATGTTACGCTGGCTAATTTTTTGTCTCAATGTGCAAGTACTATATATTTAACCAAACATCAGCAATAACGGACAAAAAGGAAAAAAATGTGAGAGAAGTTTGTTTGTGAACGATGAATGTATGTTCGATGAAGCAAAGGTACGAGGAACAGCGAAGTTTTAGCGCTATTGAGCCTACCTAAACTACAGGGAAATTGATATTGGAAACCATTACGTTGGCAAGAAAAGAACTACGTTCAACAAATTCTGTACGGCCAAGTTCCCCCGAAGGTGAGTTATGTTTAACGAGAATGGGCTCACTATTAAATTTTTTCTTTTTTTTCGCTAGATAGGTTTTCTAACTTGTTAAATAATGTCCTTTCGATCGCAGTCACATGATATACTCTTACGCGGCCATTAAAAATTATTTAATATAATTCAATAAAAATTTGAGAATATATTTTAACAAAATCACATTTAATTTGGTAAATATTTTCTGATGAAAAGTGTTACATTATACAGTAAATTATTTATAGTCCAAAATGCTACGCAATAATATTCAGAATCATATATAATTGAAATATAAACACCCAAATGACATAAGCATAACATTGGGAATAGTTATTCGCGTATTTACGTGTCGTCTATTATTATATTTAATTTTAATTTTATTTACTGGCAAAATCTAGAATATAGAAAAATATAGAAAACAATATAATTGTAGACACATATTTGCCCAGAACACTGCCAGCTAAGTGCTACATTAATCGTCGTCATTCTTGTTTATAAACTGAATGCGAACTTGTTAATTTTGAAGAGCTTATATAGTGTAAATTAATAAAAAGACAATCCAGACTATGTGAATTAAAAAAAATAATTTAGGTAACCATGATTTTGAATTACTAAGGAATCTTTTTCGTGACAATGGAGTAAAGCATTGCAAAAGCCCAACCCGGGTGGAGTTTATCGGCTGCAGCCCGCCTTTAGTAAAGAAGATTATTTTATTTACGCGCGGAGATCAGGAATCCAGTGCACACTTCAATAGTTGTAAGCTTATTATGCCATTTTTCAACACACTTAAGATGTGTAATTGGTATCTGGTCTCAAGTTATTTAGACATAGTTATTCGTGATTTCATTAGTGACCGATGTTCAGTGTCAATACAGTGAATATGTCCTGTGTGATGTATCGTACGACGAAATGCCTGTTACCGAGACACAGAGCAGACTCTCTCACGCCGCACAGGGGGTACGTGAATGAATATGCGTGCAACTGGGAGACAAACACATGGTCACGAACATAGCATTTATTCAGAAGACGTTGAACTCCCTCTAATGACGCCAATTTAAACCTTCATAAATTTGTTAAAAACAAAAGAGAAATGTTATCTAAAATAGGTTACGGGAAAATACTATCTTTTATACGCGTGAGAGCGTTTTAATTAAATATCATCACGCCCGATAACTGGATTGCGTGCAAAGAGTTCCAAACGAAATCACACGCAAGGTTGGAAAGTTACAGAACTAATTAAACAAAAGTTGTTATACCATCTCGAAAAAAAAAAAGTGGAACAACGAATCTAAATAAAGGGGAAACTGCCACGCTATGTTAAATATTAAATTTTCGCCACAACAAAAAAAATTAATAATTTGGAAATTATTGTACTAAGAAAATAATTTTTAAATAAAAATCTCACGTTGTGAGCAAAGCTGTTCATGTTTCTCACGAACATCACGCGGGAAGACCATTGCGGAGAAATCAGCACATACCAAGCCCGCACGTGAGAGTTACACTCGACGGAGCACGGAGACGCACACACGCATCGCACCACCACGTCACAGAGCGCCGCGACGCGACCTACCAGCGCGCTGACTCGACGCCGACTGACGGGGGGACGCCACGCCACGGCAGGAGTGGGGTGTAGTTTGACGGAGGGGGGAGGGAGTCGCGCGAACATCTGCCGACCGACGCCGAGAGCCGCCGCTAAGAGGGGAGGGGATCGATGCCACCCCTTCCTAACAGGAGCAGGGGGAGGGGAAGGGTCCGGCGAGCGCGACCGGCTCCCGCTGAGCCGAGTCGCTCTCCGACACCCGCCTGTTTGTCCGCGGCCCACCGGGATGCGAGCTGCCATTCCAGGGGGCCCTGCGTTAGAAACACTCGGCTCCCAGTCGTTCGCGAGCGACGAACTTGCTCTCGACGAGACCCCCTCGCCGCACTTTCAATGCTGGAACGAAAATTTTCCGCATACGATCGCATTCCTCGTGTTCCGAGAAGATGTATGCGGCTCGTGTGCGCAAAAAAAAAAAAAAAAAAAAAAAAAAAAAAAAAAAAAAAAAATTGGTTTCCGTGTTGTGGCTAATCTGTTTTATAGCGAGACAATCGTATTTTATTTCTCGCATATTTTCCCATCGTCGTTGGTTGCAGGTTTTCTACCACCACGTTCTTCATTTACAATCACTGAAACTGTAATTATTATAATTTATGCTGAAACTAAATTTTATAAAAAGAAAGATTCCACCAATAAAGTTTTCGAGGCATAGTTATTTTGAGACATTAGAAGATTTTAAGTGCTCACGTGCTCCTTTTAGTGTTATATTTTGCAGGTTAATTCAGATGCGTAAAATAACGTGTGTTTCATATTACTTATTTATAAAACGTGTATTAACTTCAAAAATGCAATTTACAATAACGGTCAATGATATTTTTTGTACCAAAAGCGGAGATGATATATGTATATTGTAAGTAGAAACATAAAATAATAAATAATAATTTCACGAATGGCATTTCTATTTTTGTGGCTCACAGCATTATTTTACTTAGCTAGCCTAACATAAACATAATGTGACCTACTGTATTTGCTAACTCCATGCCTACAATGGGTGTTCTTACTGGTATAGTCGTTTCTTTCTCGTATAGATTCTGTGATCGTGCATGGTTAAAACTGGGTGTGGTTTTTCGGAGATAAGTCTTTGAGGTATTCTTTATGGAATGTCTGGGTTAAGGTCCTGCGTCGAGCATCTAGCAGTTATTTCTATGTACTTTTTTTTCTTTCTGTATGCCCCCGTATGCTGTATTGTGTGGTACAGGTTGTCGAGATAATTTGTTTATTTTATAGTACTTCTTATTTTGCTTTTATATTATTATTTGTGTGATGTCAATTGTTTTATGAAACATTTAGTATATTTATAATAGGAAATATCAGAACATGTATATGAAGGAACAATCATAAAGGAAATTATGGTGAGAAATATAGGTATATATGGTATACAAACTTAATAAATATTTTTTAAAAAATTCACTCCAAAAGGACATATCTTTATAAATACATAACTTATTTAACCCAAAGGACTTGGCACTATAAATATTTTACTTTATATTTATGCTGAAACATTACGTCTAGCACTATATTTAAATTATTTAATGCATGCCTAAACGAGCTAGCATTACAAGTCCGTAGTTGTGATGGCTAGTGGGTAAATATACACGGTGCTTAACACTAATTATGCTTGTTAAATTATTTAAATTTAAGATATGTATGTTATTTCAAATTTTAGTCCACATCACTTAATGAAACATGTGGCACGTCGTCCAAGATATATGGTTTAAAATCATGGTCCGCTTAGCTGCTACCCATAGGGTGTAAGGCATGCTTGCTGTTTTGTTTCATTAAAATAATTTTTTTTATTCAGCTTTGACCCCTGAAGACTGCGTGTGTTCAGAGCAGACTACGTTCGTATGGTTACAATACTTATTTGCGTTTTTGAACACTGCCCCGCGGCGGAGAAGGGCAAGCGGGCAGTGGATGCTCCGCTGAGCGCGCACCGTCGCATGTTGTGCCATCGCCTCGGGCTAGCAGTGGACATGCAGGTTTTCCAAAACGACTGCCGAAGCATCGAGGAGCTCTAAGCAAGAGTTGCCGCTATGTCTGTAGTCCTGGGAACTTCACTCACCAAGCGGTTAATAAAATAGATAAAACTAATTAAATGAATCTCCTTGTGTGTAGCCTACATTATTACACAAACATTACTGGTCTGTAATTCGCAGGTTTCGTCAGGATGCAACTACAGAGATTCCTTCATGCTTATTGAGACGCGGGGAATACATAACACTATAGGCTCTTTATTTGATTTAACTTACACTACAAACTTTATAATAAATATTGTATATTTATTTTAGTTTGATTCCCACTAAACATATTTAATAAACACTGTAGGTATATAACTGAAAGTACCACTAACACTCTAAGATTATATTTGATCATTAAAGCCTACAGCTAGCACCGTAGATTCTCATATCACTCCAAGTTATTTATAAAACGTTTTATTACTAAATCCTAAAGCTAACACATTGTATTTCTTATAAGCATATATCTATTTATTATATAACATTACTTGTTTATTACCCAATTATTACTTTATTTATTATATAATACTATAAAGACAAATTTATCTACAACTATAAATGACATATTTTTATTTACCGCTATAAAGAATAGTATATCTACCACTAAAAATAACTTATTATTATCTACCATTCTAAAAACAAATTAATGTAAAACTATACATATATTTAATACACAAAGGATTCGTATTGCAGGAGAGCTAGCATTAGACTCTCCTTACCTAAAATACTACACTACGAATTTATTAATATAACAGAAGGTGAGAAAGACAGGGATATCTAGAACAAAGTTTTATTTCTTACAAAATACATAAAATATACATAGATTTAATAACCTCCTTACAAAATTATGTTATGTATCATATATATTTAAATAAACAACGTATGACTATTACAAAAGAGCATATAAACTAAAATAATAAAATTATTACTTTAACTAAACAAGATAACACAAGTTACTTGTGACTACAGTGTTTCTCCTTATAAGATTAGGTCCTTTTCTAACATAAAATTTTATTTGCCAAAGTGTTTATTACATACCAGTACATAATAAACATAGTATGCCTATAACCAAGAACTAACACTCTCATTAAAAGCATTTAATAACACCGGACTTATTAAACAGAAAGTAAAAAAGTTTAATAAAGACAGTACGTAAATAGCAAAGAGCTTTTCACATATATTACTGTAAAAATTAAAAAAAAATATATATATATAGATTTATTAAACACACTATGCCTATAAGCCTGAAATATCAATAAATATATTACTTTAAATAATTTAAAATAGCCTATATAAATACTTCTCAAATATGGTAAGTCTATAACTAAGATATAGCACTCTTCTTATAAGTATACATTTCACTATAACTAATGTAACAGTTATACATTTTTACTAAGGATGGTATGCCTACTAGTCAGAGCTTTACTTACCTATACGTCATCGAAGAATATAACAATATTTTATGCATATTAATAACTATGATAGGCCAAGAACCCCGACTTAGCACTTTCCTTATACGCATATGTATTACTATAACGAATTTATCATTTATACGTACTTCATAAACAAGGTATGTCTTTTAACCAGTATCCTTATAAGCATATAGCACTATACGTTCCAATATACCTATAAGCATACATGAATATTACTTCTAGACATTTAGTTAACTAAGAAACCTCTTATGCGCCTACCTCTCCATACAAGATGGCTTATTTTCCTAATCCCAAGATGACGGGGATGGAGTGCATTGAAAGATTTTCTTGGTGTGTTCTACGCACGATACGGAACTAGTCCTTGGGCGCATCATGCATACACCTCCCCATCCAAAATAACAGATTTTTTAAAAATCCAAGATGTCGGGGGATGTAATGTAGTAAAGGCTTTCATGGTGCACTCTGGGGATGTAAAGGAACACCTCAGAGTAGAAAAAAAAGGAAATCTCAGATGGCACCTCCTACTGGACGATCCTTGCGTTAAAGATGGTGGTGCTCTCTGCAAATACATTTGAAATTTAAATGTAGTGCCCTCCATAAATTGATTTTTTTTTTTTTAATTTTACTGTGACCCCTCTAGCAGACCACATTCAAAATGGCCGAATGTGGCACCCACTGGGAACCTGCACTGGAATTAAGTTGGCGCCCGCTGCCAACTTTATTTGATATTTAAATGTGGCACTCACTAACACACATCACTAGTACTATAGCCTTAAATACATACATTGTAATTATATTATCTTAATTTATTTCTTTATTTCTCAACTGATATGATAGTACAGTGGCCAAGATCTCTGCTTTATAACCTCGAATTGTTTGCGTACCTTGGTTCGGGCCTAAGCCACCTCAAGAGTTATGTACATATAAATACCACTGGCGCCAGCCTGCCTTCAAGCTTTGGAACCAAGATGGCCACCAAGAGCAGATGACCTCACCATATGTATACCCTCCACTCCAAGACTTGTTTGAAAACCCACATGCCACATGGTTGTCAACAACGTGTTGACCGGGGTCACTGCTCCCTCCGCTTCTGGGAACTATGTTTACCCATACTGATCTTCAGCACATCCCCCCCACCACAGTCCCCGGACCGGCCCGCTCCTACTACTAAAATTTCTTAATGAGTTCTTTAGATATGTACATCCAGCAGCCAAAGTCAATTTTTCACAGACGAAAAAAGATCACTTAAAAGTATGCAACTTGAAATCAATTATTTAGACTGCCTTAAGTAATTAAAAAAAAAAAAAAAAAACCTCTCTCATATAGTTAGCCAAAAATATTTTAGAAAATACATCTAAGCACGTTGTAGAGATGTTTTCGAGGACCAAACGGTCAGCTAAAATTTAAATATTTTCTCATCTGAGTCGAACAAATTTGTCTGACAATAAGAACTCATGAAGTTTATGTCCCAGTTTAATAATTCTATAACGCATCGTAGCAATGGTAATTTCCATTTCATCCTTGCGATCGGTGGAAGTGTTCAAAGTCACCTTGAATTGCATCTTAGAAATCTAAATACGTCCAAAAATTTCGTAAGGCATTTTATTAATTGCCAGTCGACCAGCGAGCTCAATAATACATAAAGATATGGCATTAAGGCAATTCGTAAAGGGAATCAAAGGAAATACGGAAAATTAACTCATAATTTTTTTAACAGTTTTTTTATGTGTGCACAAGTGTGTAGTGATGTCGACGAGGGGATTATGAGCATGCGGCTGGAAGCGCAGGCCTGACGAGACTTCCCAAGACGGAGCTCAGTCAGTCGATAAGCGACCGGGAGCTGAGGCGAGAGCTGACTCGGCGCTCGAGCGAGAGCACACAGCCGTCAGCACCGTCAGCACCGTCAGCACCGGTCGACTTAACCAATTACCGACTGCCAAGATCCCGGCACGTGCGCCACTGCACTGCTGTTGCGTGGCGCATGCTCAACCTTCGTGTGCCTCTGCACTGCTGTTGCGTGGCGCATGCTTTACTTTGTATTTTTTAAATTGTTTTTTGAAGTTGTACTTCTTTAGGCATGTTATGAAAAAAAATATGAATGAGTGATTTTTTACGAAGAAAAAACTGACAGGATGAAAAAAAGGCTACATGCAAATAAAAATTATACGTAGGCTTTTAAATCATCCACCTTTGTGATTGATATTGAATACTAGACTATATAATTAATAAAAAAAATTATTGTGAATATTAGTAATAGAGATGTGTTCATAAAATTTTTCAAGAGAACTTTCCTGTGTATTTAGATAAATAAGGTGATGTCCCTGAACGTATAATTTATTTGCATTTTAAATTATAAAGTATTACATTATTATTTAATAAAAATTAATAAATTATAATATTCATTCACCATATATTTTAATTATTTTCATTAGTAATCAAAATTTATTTGTTTATTTTATTAAATTTATTTATTTATTTAATTTATTTAATTAATTTAAATACTGAGTACTTATTTCAATTCAGTTGAATTTATACTTTACCAACCGTATTGATACTATCACTCCAGTCCTTTTATTTTTTTACTTCTATTAATATTTAGCAATGTAAAATTAAAGTGAGGTTTTTATTACGCCAAGTAAGTATAATTTATAACGCATGTACACATGTTTTATTTTTTATTTTTATTAATGACGAACTGGTCTCCACATTTTTATTTGTTTTATTAATTGTACTTTAATGCCTCATATGAAGATGGTGTTTCAAACATTTTATTTTAATGCAGAGTGGTGCCAATATGGTACTATTTTTAATTCCCTGCGAAATCAGTGTATCTTTAATTTTGCTTATCGAAATTTTTCTTCTTTTTTTAACCTAACTCAAGAATATTATGGTTAACCTAACATAAAGAATATGATGGACAAAGAACTGTTAAAATATGATATTGTAAAGAAAGCATCAAGATAATTAATTTGAGTTACTTTCGTTTAGAAATAATTTCTTTAAGCTAAGTGCAGAATTTTTTTTTCTAACTACTATCTTCCTAAGCGACTATCTATGTCCTTTATTCTTTGGCAAGGTCAGAATGACCTTGTTGCAACGCAATGATGTGAGTTTAGAAAATTGTTCGTCGTTATTAGTTTCATCGTTAACATGCTGTAAATTATCTTTTAGCGCCGCAAGTGGTAAATAACTAATGTATTTTCCTCGAGGAACTTCTGGCATTGTTTGTAATACCAGGGATGTTAATTTCTTGTTAATTTTGGTTCTTCAGCGGTTCCCCCATACCGGCCACGCGGTTCACTGTGTGAATTCCTGTATGCCTGCCTGGAGGGTGAGGAGATTCCCAACTTTCCCAGCAGCCACCGAGTAACCGGCACGTCTCAGGAAATATTTCATCTCATTCCTTGTTTTGGCATGTGCAAAATTACGTCCGGCTAGTCAAAAGATCCACGGTTATGTGATAGTTATCATCTTGAAATCATCTAAATTCGTTATATTCTGGACATTAATGTAAAAGTAAAAAATATTTATACTATAGCAAAGAAAGCAATGTAATCATCAAGTATAACTTAAACATAATTAACGGGGCCCCATAACGAATAAGTTATATATATTAAATAAACTTGCAAAGGAATAAAAAAGAGACTTTGTAATAAACTCTGTTTACATTAAACAAAAAAAAAATATTTCTACAGAAAAAAGGAAAACTATTTACAAAAAAAATGAATGTAGCTTAAAGTGTTCATTGTTATTTACGATTTGTTGTTTCTGACAACCAACGTCGAAAATTTCTGAGTGTGCTGAACTAACCCCAAAAATACATTCATATTTTGATAGAATATTTTATCATTTTCGCTGTCTTAAATAAAAAATAACTGTAATTTGTAGCTTGAAGGAATGATATTGTAAAAATTATTTGATATAATGAATGGGAATTGCTGGCTTAGGTGTTGTTAATATCTTTGTTTAACAACACTCATTACATAATAACATATTTATGATTCCACCTAGCCAACTCCTTTCCAACTATCAAAGATAGGTTATACTCGTATACGCTTTTATACAGCTTCGGTTTGTTTTGTTTTACTAACCAGAGTAATTCCGACTTTATAACAGACACTAACTCCATAGACAAAAACCGCCACGATTCTCAGTCAGTAAAATGACTTCTCCAATAAGCTATTACTACAACATGATGAAATGTTTGTTTGTGATGCATATCAAACGCATAAATAAGTGTAGATTAATATGTAAGCAGTGGTAATGAAGTCACAGCGTTTTTCACTTTGGAAGCAGGGAACTTGAACGCTCCCGCGGCTGTAGAAGTGTTGAGGCGCTACTCCGCTGGGACTGTAGGCAGTAGCGGCGGGCAGCTACCCTCTGGTTTACAGTATTTCAGATCGAGGTTACTCCGTGCAACCTGCTGGGTAGTCCTCGGCTGTGACGTCACGACGGCTGGCCGACTGCCGTGGCCTGTCGCGGCTTGTCTGCTTTGCGCGAAAAGAAATGCCATCTCCAGTTCGGTTTACGTCTTCGTTATTTTTGAAATATTTTATACAAAGTAATAGATGTACTTCATCGCGCGCTGAGGTTGGAAGGAGTAGGTGAAGATATTAGATTAAAATACGTGATTGACTAGTTGGACATATTTTAAGATATCCAACAATAATTGTAGGACATGTAGATGGTAAGAACTGTATATAAATGTAATAAGTTTATACATATATAAAACTTATTTGAATGGTTTTTGCAATGGATAAGATTGATCAAGATGTTATTTTGGAGATACGCCATTGCTGTTTACACTGTCATAAGAAACCTCGACGGACCAAAATGAACATGTAAACATACAGAAAACAAGCTAAAACCAGCCGATGTTAAAACATTAAGTAAACATAAACAGTATAAAAAAACTGAGTAGAAAGAATTATTGGAAATTTATAACCACACAGACAGACACAGTGGACTAACAGCGACGAAACAGTAGCCACAAGAATAGTAAATACAAGCAGTAAATACAAAGACGCACAGGCGAAACCAAACGATGTGACAAAACATATATATTCTTGGACACCGCAACGACGACTGCACAGACGAACACAGAAGGCCTCCTAAGGCAACAGTTCCCAAAACGTTGTAACTTCTGTCTTAAGAATGGCACTGTGTTTGTCTGTGCTTTTATATATTTTTTGACTTAATTCCTTTCACAGAATGTTTTGTGCTGTTTAATTTAAAAAAAAAGTTTACATCGGCTATTTTAGCCTGTTTTCTGTATGTCTGCATGCTCATATTTTTTTGTATATTCATATTTTTGGTTCATTATTGAGGTTTCCTATGACATATAGTGTAACCAGCAATGGCGTATTTCAAAATGTTTTTTGAATCAAGTTTATATATAATATATGTATGTTATGTTTGTGTATTTTAGAACATTCTACATGTATCTATCAATGTCGGAAAGAATTTGATACCTTATATGCCAATATGCTAAATATATATATCTGCATACTTACCTTGTTTCCCACTTTCACTGTGTTAGAAAGTTGGCATATTTTTTCTTAGAAAAATTGCCACAAAATTGCCTGAAAAAAAATAATTCCAATAGTCTGAGTCAACTAATCACTCGAAAACTTCAGCGTTTTTTTCAAATGACGTTTTATCATCAAGACAGGTTAACTTACACGTTTCCTGTTCTACAAAAGTAAAGCCTTTTGAAGTTTCAAATTATTTTGAATAATATTTTTGTTTTTTTCGTTCTTGTTTTTCGTAATAATAAACACGGAAAATGTCTGTCGATTAATTTCCTTGCTGAGCAATTGATCAGCAGTGTGCATCCGGCCGCGGATAACACACCACACACTGGCAGAGTCTCCACAAGGAAAAAATATTTCGTACCAACTTAGGCGAGAAAAAAGTACTAGATTAGAAAAAAAAGTACTAAATTATAATTTGTTATGGTTTTTAACAATTTAGGAAGTTATTATGACATTGCAATGCTCAAACTTAAATTTCACACCACACACACATACATTCCATAGTTTTTTTAAAAATAATTACGCTTAATAATAAAACATATTGGAGTTACAATAATATTATTATATTAAAGAAAAATGTACTAGATCTGTACTAAACCAACAATAAAGTTATAAAAGTACTAGATCTAGTACGAAAGTACTAACTGTGGATACCCTGCACACTGGCGGTCGCGGCGAGCAGTTCAAGCGCGATGGTGCCTTCACTTCTCACACGTCCGGCAGGACTTCCAGCACACTTCGGCCACGGAAGATAGGGGGGGGGGGGGGGAAAGCCGCTCATCAGCGTGGCGCTCCCGCTTGTCCTGGAGCGACACGAACACGCGGATGTCGAGAGTAGGCGCAACGAACAGCGGGAGGGAGGCGGCCCCCGGGGCCCGAGGAAAAGTCGAGGAACCAATCGGGGGTGAGGCGAGAGAGATTGCAATCCGCGCTAGGCGTGCGAAGGAAGGAGGGGAGAGAGAGAGAGAGAAACTGTAGTTGGTGGGAGGGGTGGGGACTGTCAAGACGCTGTGGTAATGGACCAAGGGGCGGCTCCATCCAGGCGAGAGAGTGTGTGTGTGTGGGTGTGTGGGTGGCATGGCCTCAGGCCAAACAATCTCCTCTCCCGCGGCGACAGCACAGCTCCTGAACGCGGTTGGGATCAGGCCAGGGTCTCCACTGCCAGTGGTCACTTTCGCACTAGATCCTTGGTGCTGTGGTGCAATCACCCACACAGTACGATTTATTAAAAAAAAACCGTAGAAGAGAAAATATTTCCTCTTGAAACATCATTAGTCAAAGCTGTTCTGTGTCATCCTATTATTATCAGCAACAACTGAAAGAATATTTTCAGCAGTGACAGAAAACAAAATAAATCATTAAATAAGAAACAGCAAAAATGTTTGGTTTATTGGAATGTTTTAATAAAATTAATTGGCATATTCAATAGTTATAGATTTTACTATATCAAAAGAACATACTAATTTAGCAATCTGTGGTAAAAATGATCAAGTATACTTTTTGTTTATTTTCCTCGTGAATCCCTTATGAGATGTACGTACAATATTAATGAATTAACAGTTTATGGTATTGTAACAGGGTGTACGCCCATTACGTCTTTTCCCGTCTCGCCGAGCGTGTGGCCTGAATCTGAATCAGTGAACGGGCCGTGGGAGCGAGTATGATGCAACGCAACAGACCCGTGCTCGGTGAGACCTAGAACCAGCTGAAGTGTCTTAGAATATTCTCGGTCGTTTCAACCAAGACCGCCGTAGCAGTATTATAAGGCCACCAAAGCAGTCTACCTGGCACTCGGAACATCAGGAGTCGCGACCCGAGGTGGAGCGACGTACGCCGGCGTCAGAAGTCGGCCGTGGCCCGGTCCAGCGACTCAGAGGAGGGCGTCGGGACGAGGAAACTAAGCGGACGACACCGGTGACGGACACTGTGAGACTCGCCGAGCAGGCGAGTAACGTGAACATCAGCGAGTGGCACCCGGAGTCGACACAGCTGCCAGCAACGGCAATACTCGAGCGCTGGTTGTAAACCAACCTCCACGACCCGCCGCTCGCTGAGCGAGTAGTTGAAATATCTAGGAGAGACTTATAGGGATACCCGGGCGAGTGGAGAGCCCGACCCGCCGTCACCACCCGTGAACACTCGCGGAGAGGGTGTGGTCCCGCGTTCCCCACAACAACTACTCAACCTTGGAGAATGAGAATTTTCTTCTCCAAACTTCCACGCTAACGGTGCTAAAATCGTCCTAATGGGACACCAAGGTCGAATAGTGCTCAGCCTACAGCTTCTTGCAGGTGCAGTTTATCCTTAAAAAAAAAAGTCTTAGAGAATGTAAGCGAAGGCCTACAAATCGTAGACGTTTACTACATCTAATTGAAGCTTTCCCTTTTATTTTCTTTCAATATTATCCGTTAGTTTATTGGTTTTACATTTTGAGTAAAATATAAGATCGTTTAAATATAGGTAAAGTGTCTAAATAGAGTTTAAAAAATAAAATTAAACTCCACTACTTTTTCTTCATATCCGGCACCATTCTCCTGCCAATGTTGGTACGAAATATTTTTTAATGATAAAGATCCTGGACAAGACACTATCAAGAGCATGTCGATGACAGATAAGCGTGGTGACGTTAGGTGAATATGAGTTGGACAGTTGGATGTGGTGACCTAGGATTGAATTGAAACGTATGCTGAAAAAAAAAAGAGATACGGCAAAAAATTCTGTTATGAAATATAAGGTAATATACAGCAGTATCCAAAAGTATCTGTAAACAGGACTTTCTTAACTATAGCTCATAACAATCTCATGGGTTGCAAAAACATCCAAGCCGCATGGGAGGGAAGTTACTGCAGAAATTTGGTTGCTACATCTATATGTTTCTTATCTAATAATGAGATGAACAAACTAATATTATAATATATGATATGAGAGCAGTCCGCTGCGTGATGACGTATTTTTAAAATGCCTACGTTTGCAAATATATCAATTATATTATTAAAATATTTTAATGTGTCGTTACATGTTCATTTTGCAATCACAGAATGTGCTGTTTTTGTCTTATCACGTTGACTGTCATACTCGCTCTATAAATATTTCATGCAATGTAAAATGTTGACCTAATACCATATCTTGGACGTACAACATTGCAGTTTTGCAGGGTCTGTCATGGGAAAAATTCATAAATGCAAAATAAGAAATTTAAATGAAACCATAAACCCACAGAAAACAAGCCTAAATCAGCTATGTCAAATAGATAAAACCAACGATATACCTAAACAAGTTTATGGACAACAAAATGATGACAGCACAGACGAACATAATCAAATTTAAATATCATACAGCACAAGAATTCTGTGAACGGTATTTACTCATGAAAAAAATATATCACAGACGAATACAGTAGGTTTACAATGACGCGACAGTTTAAACAATATCAGTAATTGCAGGCAGACAACAAAATCTGGACAAAACAGTAAATATACGAACACAACGATGAAGACAAACAGATGTTATGAACAAAACAACCACAAAAACACCGAACAGTACGCTTTTTTTTTATGACAAAGCAGTTGCGACGTTACACGTTACACGCTGGCAATGCAATTTCAGTATTTTGAAATTAAGCTTAACTGTATGTCTGACAGAGCACAGTTTTTATGAGTATGAATGTTTTTTGTGTATTTAGACGAGCAACGACTGCAGCTAATTACCCCGGCTGGAGCGTCAAAAGGAACATCACCCGAGACAAGTCTTATGCATTGAAGACACGCGTGCCTTGTGTAGTCGTGTTTCAATATGCAACAAGATTGTGCTTCGGCAAGGAAGTAGATAGCATTCCGGTGATGATGGATACTACAGAATATTAAAGGAATTTTTTATGAAGAATGCACCTCAGATAAAGGATAGCAACTTCGTAGTTCTATATAACTTCAAATCTACTACAGGTTATTTATTTTTTTTTAATTTCCTAGCGTGTTCCGTTTTGAAAATTGCAAACTTAAATGTGGAAAGAAAAATAGTGCTTTTTTTGCAGTCTTAAAAAGTTTTATAGTGTTTTTATTAAAACATTTATATTATTTTGTTAAAATCCCTAGATTATCTGTAACCAGTAATCGTAAATTTGAGGTGAAAAATTTTAAGGAGTGTATGGTAATTCATTGAACATTTTTCACTGCAAAAATTTAGACAAAAAATAAAGCCCATGATGTTAAATAATATATATCGTGCGGCTATGACACAAGCTTCCACCCAATGTGCTACACGAGACTGCATGCACGCAATAATGGAGTATATTGTATATTTACTAACAACTTGTAAAATATTGGTTAATTTATGGAGCTGATTTTTTTTTCTCGTGGTGATTCTAACTTATATTTGCACATAGAAACCATATTTTTAAAAAAATCCGTATTATAATATGTAGTTCACAATGTTGCATTATTAAAAAATATACACGATCAAACTGACATAGTCCTTTGTCAGTAAGTACTTCACAAACACCATCTGATAAGATAAAATGTCCACTTGGGAAAGCCTCCACATAAATATGCACATTAATAATCTCAGTTCAAGCATAATATTCCAAGAACTTATATTGTTACTTACTGACTAAAATAAAGAGAGGTATAATACAAACCAATAAATAAACCACAATAATAAGCGATGAAACATAACAAAACCAACTACGATTATATACATATAACAGTCATCGTAAAATAGCTAAGCTTGCCAATGTGTTTTCATGTTTTATTCTATTGAGGCTAATGAAATCTGAACGCTCACTTCGAGTGGCTACCTATACGTAAAGGTGGAAGCTACTAATTTACAAAAATGCCACCGCAATGGTAAGATTTACTTCCCGTTTGCCACCATTAATATGACTGGCTTATTTTAAAAACCTTGTGTTTTATAATATAGTGTGTAAGAAACCCCGCGATAAAACCACTATTCTGAATATATTAATGTATTCATCAATAGTTCATTATGCAAAAATTTTCAAACAAGAAGAAATTTAAATTACATCTAATGCAATCAGACCTGAATATCTAAAACACAAAGCCAACTTGCATAGTGCATTTGGTTGAAGTGCCAACTGCAATATGAGATGTCCTGAGTTCAGTTCTCAGGCGGGACATACAAGAACGCGGCTTTTTACATAGTACTATTAGATAAAGCATAGTTATGTCTACCGGCATAAAAACAGAATAAAATATATTTCAGTAATTCCTATGGAGGTATTTAGACCAATACTCCATAAGCGGAATAATATGAATTATTAATTGCATGACCAGCCTCGTACTGTTGCGACAGCTAATGCACAAATGTATGTTGCTATAGCATGCAAAGGACTGTGTAGTCCAACCTGACTGTGTATTACCTAAACAGAAAGTACGGGTGGTTCAAGGCTGGTTATTAATCATCACTTCACTCTGAACGGTCTTTAAAATATACAAATGCTGTCCCCATCCCATGACACACACTACTAACATGACATCTTCACACACAATACAATTTCAAGTCTGAGATCATAATTTTTAATCATTTTCTCTCTCCTGCCAGTGAGAAGATATTCGCAATTCCAGAGTGAGCTGTAAACAAAAGGAGAACTTTGATTGACCCGGATGGGGGGGGGGGGGGGGGGGGGGACGGTTGTGTGTAGTGAAAAGTCTTAGCCTACCAGCGATGCGAACTCGCTGTCTTTCATAAATAACGGTGCCTCGGCTTTGCAAACGACGCATTAATAGAAGCGAAAACATCGTGCGCGGATTTCCAATAATACGTACGCCACTCTTTTCCGAGGATAAATGCATATACCGCGCGCGTCTTTTGTTTGCGGGTTTTCCGATGAAACCCTCACGTTGTCGAGAAGATGAGGGTACCGCCGGCTGTCCTCGCCTCCTGCTGCAACCATTCAAACAAGGGTTTGTGGGGGGGGGGGGGGAGGGGAGGGGAGATGTAACATTGCAGTGCCATGCTGGAACCACCAGAGTGCGACGGGCGACGTCATATGCGCCACGCGATTGAAATATTCGTCCTCGCAATCACGTCTGACACCTCTGCGACGTCAGCGCGGTCTAAAAAGACTCTCCGATTACAGATATTTTTCTTTTTCCCTCGCCATGGATTTGAAATCAGCATCCGAAGATGGAGATGGTAAAACTGGTGCATTGGTAATAAAATTTATTTATTTTTTTTGGTGGTGTTCACTGAATTATTTTGTGAATTTCTTTCAATACATTCAAGAACTAGTTTCCGGTATACATGTATTTAGTAAATTTGTCTTTAAATTTTTTTTCCTCGGGTGTATTAAAAACAACTTGTATCAATAATGGCTACTCTATAATTGTAGTGACTGTAATGACAAGAAAGTTTTATATCTAGTTGTATGCTTCTGTTTGACGGACAGTCAAAAACTGCATATTAAAAAAATACGATATCTTTCTGTCACGTTGTGTCTGTCGTGCTATTTTGATCCCAGAATTCGGTGCTTGTTTCAGCGAATGCGAGTTTCTATCGGTAACGGACAGACACTTGAGCTCATTGTTAATCATTTTGTTTGTGAACTTTTTTACAAGAGGGAATAGCTAGTTTCAGAGAAATCACGGGCTTTCAGCAATACAGTCATTGCATTCTCACTGACCTAGTCAGTAAGAGAGAAAGAGCTTTCAGGCAAGATATAGGGTACAACATCACAAATACGAACACAATCTGCTCAAGTCCAACCAATGTTCTTGAACGACTACAGAGCGAGAGAGCTTGTAGCGTCTCTAGAGACTCACAGCGCTCACGCGATACGTGGCTCTGAACTGGCGCGCAGTCTTCCCGTTGTGCAGAACACAACTATGGTATCTGAACGATAACTTTACCGCTATTTGGCGGGGGGAATGAAGATAAAGATGCACTGTAAGTCCCTTGAATACTTTTAAAAATCTTTACCGGGTGATTCATGCCTCAAAATTGTAAAAAAAAAAAAAAAACAAACAAACCCTGCGTTTTTTTTTTTAGCCATTTTCACTCATCTGTAAATCCAGTTAAAAAAAAATACAGACACAGAACTACTCATTCACCCTCAGCGTACTCTTTTAAATGCTTTTTGCAAACTAACACCACTCGGATATTTTGAGAGCAGTTTTAAAATCGCGTTTTTTTTTTTTTTTCATGAATCTCCGCACACCTTATGTGTGTCCAGAAAACAAATACGTCATAGTGAGGATAAAAACAGCTAATATTCACAACTATTTGAACTCTTTACTGGCTATGATCAGCAAACGTTTTCTCCCACGCTCGACTAAAGCGATAAGAAGAGCACGTCTCTTGGACTCTTCTTAGATGTGGTAATTTATTGCAAGCAAATATTTTCCACCAATATATTTTTTTTTGTAAAGCAATGTTTTTTCTTGTCCCTGTCATTTCTGAAATAAATATTTTGGACTTGCCGTAGTTATTTACGGGCGAATCACACACTTTCTAACATACGACTCATTTGTTTTCATCGACCCATGTGTCCTCAGCCAATCGAGTCACCGAGGAAGATTACGGCTCACGTGACCCTGTGAGTTGACGCACAATCAGTAACTGTTCCTGCCATGAATCATCATTCTTGTTACTCATCCGCGATACGCCTGAAAATACGTCAGCCCTGACGAAATTGTTTCTGCTTTACGTATGTAGTATGAATTAGCTGTATTAACTAGAAAAAAACATTTAGAAACGTATCATTTTCGTGAAATGAAACGTGCACTAATCATAATTTCGGAAGAAAAAATTCAATTCGTTTAGAATTCCCTACGCTCATTTATTTTAATTCGGTGCGGCGAGGCTGCTTGGTGGAAGGCGTGGTCCAAACCTATTCCGTTAGGTCCTATAACCCCCCCCCCCCCCTTTCCTGAACCCAAAAATACGGCAGTGCCTCATTTACATTGCAATTTCCAGCGGCCTGGCGGCGGATATTGCGATCAGCGCCGATATAGCCCGTCACCCACTGCTCCACGGGCGCAGTACTGGCCGCCACGCACGTCAGAGGCGAGACTTCACAGACATTTGCAGGGCACACAAGTATTTGAAACACGTGCACATGTGTACAAGTATCCGAATGAGCGAGTATACAAGTGCGCAGATAAGCAAGTGCGCTATAGTAAAAACATTCCGACGGGCGTTGACACTACCATCTGCGTTTTTGGCAAGTAATTAGACAGCAAAATAACTGTCTTCTATAATAAACTACACGGTAAAGGTTCACAGCATTGTAAGAAACATGGCTACGGAAAGGCTTACAAAGAGACTTAGAGTTGTCTGAGTGAAATTTTTCTGTTTTCGCATTCCTTTACATCATCTTCATCTCGAAGCTTCCAAATTCAAAGCGTTTTCGTTACGCGCTGAACGCTGATTAAACATCACTTCGACTTAAAATACAGACTGTAAAAACGTTTACTAACTTAAAGAAGTTTTGAAATCCTTGCGAAATCCCACTAGTAAATTGTAATTCTCAGTCGAAATATGTATGACTGGTGTACATCTTAGCCACGTGTGCTGACGGTCTACCACGCACCAGCACGGCAGCCGCAGTGCCGCTGTTGCACGGACGCTCTCGGACGCTGTGCTCTGCTCGGGGCTGACGCCCTTCTTCTCGGGCCCCCATTCTCCGGCGCTCACCCGGCGGGAGTCGACGTCGCCCCCTTGTTCACCGCCCGAGGGTCGTCAGAGGCGACGAGGTCACAATGCCCGGCGGAGCAGAGGAGGAGGAGATGGCTCTCCCTGTCCCCGACAGCCAGCGGCGGGGCTGGCCGAGATAGCGGCGCCTCCCTTCAGGTCAACAGCCGCTGGCGCCCCCCCACGTCGCCTCCGGGCAGAAGATACGTGTTAACTTGGCGCTCACAGTGTGCAGACATTACAGTACATTTCCCGACCTTCACCTCCGCATAACACGATATTCTTACAAACTTCGCTGTAACACGATTTATGTGTTCAGGATGAACATGCACGTGGAGGGAAGAAGAGTATGTTTTGCTGTGAGCGTTACAAGTTTTTCCTAGGTTTGTTTAACATTCCGACATGATTCTCTTGTGCTCTCGATCAAAGTGAGTGAGTTTAGTACCGGTAGATTCACACTGATGCACTTCAATGAATCCACCAGGAAATCCCGCCAGCAGGACTCCCGTCGCTGCCTCCGCCTGGGTGTGACGCAGTCTGCACGGCAGGACCGCGACACTACTGCACTACTGCCGGCAGGCTGCAGGGCAGGTACATCCAGGCAACCAGGTCGCCGCGACCAACGAGGCACCGCGTCTACAGTTAACACCGCGCGCTTGGTCACAACGGCCACTGGGATACCAATCAAACAGGCTGCTTCTCGTCTACACGTACATCTCATCTCAACAGACAGTATTACAACCTCTCAGGTGAGCCTTCCAACACAAGCAACACATTCGTATGCATAATTAAAAACAATATATCGTCTTTACAAATTCCTTAGGTCTTCGCGCGTTTTCTACTTAGGATTCTCCAAAATATATATTGTTCGTTTTCTTCTTTTACTTATTTATTTAAAAAATCCCGAAAACATTGCCTCTTGCTGACGTTCCCATTTTAACCGCAGGTTAGATGACATGCGATATCGTGGCGTGGTCACCAAGCAAGACGCGGCAATGTTTTGGCGCGAGGTTGCTAAGTGTGAGGAAGTTTTTACTAACTATATTCTGTGTGTGTGTTTAAGTATTTAATTAAAAAAATGTTAATACATATTGTCAGTGCAATACGCTGTTATATCTGCAGCATAGCAACATATATAATTTTGACGCGACTAAATTCTGACATTAAATTGGACCACTATTAAACTAACTGATGTTCTAATCCAATAAAAAAATTTTTTATCGCGATAAACCCAGTTTCTCAGCGTGATACAAAAAAAGTTAACTGCAACCAAATGAATGACAGATTGAATATAACGTTTGTATGTAGCCTGCATTACGACAGATACTTACACACTATCCTTCAAAGTCGAGAAATATATAAAACAATAAAATAACGAATTTAAAATATTAAAAAAATGTGCCAATCCCAGAAAGGTCGAAGCTACACAGTCAAAAATTTTTTTTGTAGACCTTGGAAACTCAGTTGCCAGCGATATCATTTGTAACATTGCCCGGCAGTGCTTTGTACAATTTGAAATTTTACAAAGCTCTGCGTAGCAGTTTTAAAAATGATATCTTTGGCAAATGGGTTTCCAAGTATTTTCCTTATATTTACAGTGTATTGCAATGCTTAAGATCACATCGGCCGCTACACGCTGCCACCAGAAATAGAAGTGTGCACTGCGCACTGTGGGCCAGCGAGGCGTGCTCCAGGGGAATACGAGTGCTATAATTAAATGAGACGTCTGTAACGAGACGAAGCGCTGTTGCGTCAGGCAGGCGGGCTGCGGCTATGTACGGGAACACGCCAGCGCTAGCTCGAGTGCAGGGAGCGGCTCGTGGAACAAGGGCCGCGGCTCACTGGCGGCTCGATGGGCGATAAGGTCGTCCGCGGCAGCGGCGAGAGCTGAGAGCAGGGCCTTGTGCACTTCCTGACCTGGGTCGACGACCTCTGGCTTGCGCGAGCCCCAGCGTGTCGAGTCGTGCTGTTGGCGCGTGGACCAGCAAGCTTCATTCAAGCTTCATTCAATACATGGTTTTGGACATAAGACGTTGCTGGTTACAATACTTTATGTCGTAAGAAATATTAATTGCGGACCAAAAATAATGAATATGGAAACACACAGAAAACAACTTAAAATTAGGCGATGTGAAAAAATTAAAAAAAAATTACTTCGGCGGATTTTGGTTTGTAATCTATTTTTCCATTACTGAGGTTTCTTATGACTAGGGACAGGCATTTTTCGCGAATAAATATGAACGCCTACTAGACTGCAACAAAGTATACCTGCACCAAAGGTTTCTTCCTTGTGATTGGCGGTCGTCTGCGGGAGAAGTCGTTGCCTTACTTGACCCGGCCACTCATAACGCATTTGCTTCCGCACTCAACTACTGTTATTAGTGTTGTAACGATCGACGTGGAACTGAAATAAACTCACCCAACCACGAAACTCAGATGATGCTACAGTGTTCTAACTTTCAGCTAGTCGCGGAATCATTTCGCGAAATATGCATGCCCCTACTTATGACATACAGCATAACCTGCAAAGACGTATGTATAAAACATCATCTTAAATTAATTTACCACATTACAATAACCATTCAACAATGATTCAAGCTTGATGCAACCTAGCAGGCTTTGCGTGGAGGTTTGCTGCATATTTGGTATGCAAACAGGAGCCTCGTATTCACAGTAAAAAAAATTCTATCAAACATTCTTACATATATATACTGACTAACAAAAGTTTGAACAAATCTGTTTTACATGGAAATTTAAGACCTTACTCCAAAACTCCAAACATTAATAATGAAGACATTTAAAGTAATTAATAAATAATAATATGTTAGTCGATCCATTTAAAATCATAAACTCTTAATGTTAATGTCTAAATATATTGTTAAAAGAATAAGCAGAATGGTTTTATAAACGTTTCTAATTTTAAAATTTTCCACTGTCTTCGGCTTCCTGTTCTGTAAATATCCAGAGAGAAATAATTAGTTTACTCGTACATTAAAACTAACATAAACTGGGGCTTGTAGACTTAATAATATACGCTAATCATTGACGAATTAGAATAATTAAGGGTGACTGAAAAATTAGAATATATTTCAGAAATCCCAAATGGCACAGCGTGAAGCTGCAGCTTAATAAATTCGCAAGAAGGATTTATTTCCCCCTCTATAAAACGCTGCTGAAAGGAAGCAATGGCTACCAGGAAAAGAATTAGCCTTATACGGTCCTCAGTGGCTCGGTATCTACTGTCGCAGAGGGGTCATCATATCCAGGGGTGCACTCGTGATGGTGACACGGGGTGATAAGCGCAGCGCTTGCAGGTGCTTCTAGCACGGCATCGACTCTAATCGCAACGCTCCGAACCAGCGGGCAATCTTTACGCCGTCCACAAAGTAACTTCGTGATCTGAGAGGTAACTATAATGAAGATACAGGTGTATTGCAAGTCCCTTGTGAGCTTTCAAGAACCTCAACCGAAACTCATACATAAATATCATGTTGATAACACGCGTTTTTAGTGATTTTCACTGTCCTAAAATAATAATTGTTGTAAACCAAATACGAAAACATATTTACTATTCCAACCTCAAAATATTTTTTTAATGCTATTCTCAAAAGACACCATTAGGATAGCTTCAGCACTTTCCTTGTCGCTCTGCAGAGCGTACGTGTGTCCAGGTAAGCGGGGCCGTAAAGACTGTTTTGGACTCGCTACGTGCCTCATTACACTTTTTTATCTCATTGTTCGTCAGTGGCTGATGCTGAGCGTGCCAGTACGAGTCAGTTTCAATGGGGCTTCGTACAGGCGGTAAATTTAAGGGGGAAGTTGTTTAAAACTATTTTGTTTATACAATTTCGTGTTTTTGCTTAGTTCATAAAACTGTTGTTATTATACATAACATAAATTGATTAATTTTACGGTTTTTAGACACTTACAGACCATTTAATATTCTCATCCTGGCATGAATTGAGAGGATTCTATTAGTAACTATCCGTTCTTATCTAGCCTCTTTTATTTTTAGGAAACTGATTTTTTTTTTACCAAAACTTTAAATAAACTCGTGTTTACAAATCATATGTACACCAAGCCTGGCTCCAGAGGGAGTGGGGGAGGGGGTGATAGCCCACCTCCCAGGCCCAAATTTTATTTATAATCTATTTTTTAGGTTATATTTGTGTTACCTCAAATACTTTAATTTATGACTTAAATTTTTCTTTCACAAAAAAAAATGTTTGTAACTATTAAATAACAGTATTTGATACCATACATTTGTAAATATTCCAATAATATCTGCAACTTATTTAGGCTCCTTTCAAACCGGGCAAATCAAAACGCGCCATAGTTCGGGCGTGTGGCGCGTTAGGAAAGCGCGCAAGAATAGTCTGGAGCCCTCGCGAGCGCACCATTCCACCACATTCCCAACTAATAGTCGCGAATGGATTTAGAGGAAGCAAGCGCACTGTTTGGGTTGTTGCTGCAGCTATATGAGAGCCATAAAAAACACAGAAGATATTGGAGTACATCCGATCCTTTGTTGAGCAATACCATAACGATTTCCAACCATCTGAGTATTCCTTTGCAGGCAGAATGTCAGATTTCGATTCTCTCCTGCACTTCTGAAATAAAAATTTCGGTGGGAAATTGATTCCGCCGACTCTACGGCCTTTCTCTGTGCGACGGCCCCTCCCAAAAAGCGTTCCTGGAGCCGCCACTGACGTACACACACCTGCGCAAACATTACATATACTAATGCCTACACACATCTGCCCCGTTAATACACATGACTGTGTATGTATCGTGTGTTTATTTATTCACACATTGTAATAATTACTGAATTATTACTACACTTCGAAAGCTGTAGCAGCGATTTCGAACATCTTAAACATAATTATCGAATTTCAACTGAATGTTTTGCTATTTCAAAATTACCTACATTATTTGTGATGGGTGTCACCTAGACACAACATTAAATAAATTATTAAACAGATATAACTGTAGTTTCAAGCATTTTTTTTAGTAACCAAGGTTTTTTTCTTCAAGACATTTTCCGTTTTATATTCTTGTTATAAAAAAAGATAGATATTTTAACAAAGTGTTTTTGACAGTTTGCGAGTTGCCACCACAGAGCTTCTATTATGAGCTGTGAACGTCAGGTGACGAATCATGTGTGCAAGTCAAGGGAATACTTCTTAACATTCAACTGATCAAACGTACCACAGTGTGGAGTGCTGTAAGCAACAAGCTTTGGTATATGAAGACTGTGTATTTAAGCAATTAACCAACCAGGCATTGAGCACACGTGATTAAAATTATCTACTTGTTAACCATTCCAGCACCAAGAGACGTCTGATGTCTTTCAAAGCAAGGTTATGTTATGGTCCAACGTCAACGCAGTTCTCACTTACCTGGCCGTCACGAACACCGGGAGCTCAGAGTGCTTCAGTCAAAGTACAAGGCCTCCTCAATGCGCGGGTGAAGCTACATAAGGCACGGGTCCACCTTCAACTCTAATACAGAGAGAAAGTCTGCTACGAAACAACCAGAAGAGCAGTTCCCTGAATTCTCGGTATGTCTGAGACTAGCCTGCGTGGCTGTACTGAACTCGATGTTTATAATAAATCGAATTCTCCACAATTATTTTAAGAACGATTATTGGAGTGCTTCGATAAAAGTTATGGGTTTTCGATATTCCGCTGAACTACACCCTTGCCATTATCAGAGTTTATTAATTAAATTGGTGAATTTACAATGGTTATCTATAATATAAAAATGAATCGCAAAATGTGTTGGTAAGCGCATAACTCAACAACGCCTGGACCAATTTGGCCAATTTTTTTTTTAAATGTTCGTTGAAGTTCAAAGATGGTTTTTACGGCAAGAAAAATTCTAATAATTGCCGGAAAAACCCTAAAACAAGCCCTTTTCTTTTTCCCATACAAACGTTTTCTAACTAAAACGAGCACTCATTGTTGTTTAAACAATGCAGGTATGTTCCTAACGTCAAAGAGTCAATTTGCACTTTATTACCTCTGTACAAAGTTCAATCATATCTATCAAAACAGTGTGCGTTGGAGAACAGATAAACAAAAACAAAAAAAATAAAACCGAAATCGAATAGTTCAATTTGGTCAGCTTCGCGATATTATTTCATTTGTTTTACTTTAAAATGCATCAGTTTTCAAGTCATTACATCAGTCAAACAAAACCAGCGTTACCAAAAGTATTTCATAAGTTTAAGTTTTTGTTATTTCATTTCTCTATTTTAAATACGGCTTGAAGAATTTGACTCCAAGTCATATCAAATTTAAAAAAAGTTGAAACAACAACAAACTGTCAATGTCAGTGTTTTTTTTTCTTGGATTTTAGGGTTTGCTTTTGTCAACTTATACACGAAACAAATTCTTACCTATATAGTGTTTTGTGCAGTGTTCATTTACCTATGATCGCTAATTATTGCATGTGACAAAATAATCTATAATATAGATATGCCTCCTATTAGACGAATCAATTTAGGTAGAAGAACCCGAAATGCTACAAACCAAGCTAATTACCGATCTAATCATGCACTACAATGAAAAAAAAAATTATTATTTTTCACATGATTAACAATAAATAGATTACTAATTTTTTAAATTTATCTTTTTATTTATATGTTTTATTTAATTATATTTCTTATTCACAACACCCTATCACCAGGGTGACGGTTCTGTTCAGGATAATTTTTTGCCCCGACTCTAAAATATGTAGGAACAAAAAAATGTCACATTACAAATCATTTTGACAGGACTTTATTGCAATTTAATTAGGCAGTACGAAGTCTGCCGGGTCAGCTAGTATGAGGATAAAATTACTGTAATTTAACAGGAAAATTTACACACACTATTTTTTTATCTATATTTCTAAAAGGACGAGTACATACATGTTTAAATTAGTTCTAATTTATTTATACAACATATAACTAACCTTAGAAAATATTTTATTCCCCTCACAAAAATGAGATAGAAATGTAATTATAATAATTAGAAAAATTTGCCACCAGCTACTTCACTGTAAAAAAATTAGGATACACTAGAATTTCTCAGTAACTTTCGTATAGTTACAGATAATTTCCTACGAAATGTTCGTGAATCATCCCATAGTTAATTTATCACTCATATGATTTTAGATTAGGTATTATAGAAGTTTTAGCTTTAATGCATAAGAAGACACACAGAAGTTTCACGAATAACTTTAAAATGGAACGGAAACGACTTCGGCAGCGTTCATTCTTAATTTCGTTTTTACAACATACAGAAGACAGATCCATTTAAACACCAATAAAAACTTCGTTTCCGTAAATCATAAAACACGATTACTAGTCATGTTGCGAACAATTCATACAATAAACTAACAATAATAGCAGGATACCATCATAAACAAAGTAAGGTACAGGAATCCAAAATAAATAAAATATTATAAAATAAATACGGTTTTTGGTCTATCGGCTTTAAGAGCCACGGTTCTTAGTCACTTAAATTTTTTATTTCAAAACGAACCAATAAATTTTTCCAAACATTCGCTAAGAAAGATCCCCCAAGTACCGATAGTCAAACCTTCATGGCGTGGGGGGGGGGGGGGGGGGGGTGACTGAAGTGTTCTGTGATCCTCTCGCACAACTTCTTGTCACACGTGCAAGGAAGTGTTCTCGTCGCCTCAAACTTGATCAGCTCGCAGCTAATTGGATCCTGGGGCGTTTGTTCGGCCTCGACTTAATTAACATGCGGATTAATTAACGGTCTGAGCTCTCCTCCGACTCTTCACTTGAAAGAACAAAAAATAAAATGCAAAGAAAGAGTTAATGAAGTAATATAATATACGAGCTACCACATAGGAGAATTTCACTTGTTATTATTTAATTAACCGTCATTGATTAAATACTGTGTACATGAAAAGAGATGCATGCCATTAATCGATAAAACTAAGAACACAACTCCTGAGTATTATTATCACACAGATAATCAACGTTTGAATACCGCGCGTATATTTTCTATCTATTTTTATGCGTAAAAAACTTAGCTCTCGATAAACGGCAGTTGTTCTGAGCAATTTCGTGAATGGAACGGAAATCAATTAAAACGAAAATGTGTAAATACGGGTCTGACATCTGTGGAAGTGTCATTAATATTGAAAAGATAGCCAAACAACGTGATTAATCATTTAAATATTAACTTTCGCGAATATTTGGGTATGTATTATGCGTATTAGTGTGCCAAACTAAACTTATAATAGTACAACTATCCTTTAATACTTTATGTTATAATTTATAGTCATAAAAAGAAATGACAAATTAAATAATACGCATTGCAAATTTCATAATCCTTAGTTCATTGAAAAGTAGAGATAGCGCAGCGTTTGTCATACTGTAGAGACACAAGAAATTGTTAGCCTACATCATATTCAACAGCATGTTAAATAAAATAATTTCGTGATGAAGTTTTTAATGTTAAATATTAAATGTTAATATACATCAATAAAGCGAAGTTTTGTTTGTAAGAAGCATTTACAGACTGTCGTTTAAGCAAAAACAAATATACACACATATACTTAATGTTATAATATGTGTTTTAAAATGTTTCAGGTTAATTTTGGTTTAATGTATCTATTGGACTGCACTTTTAGTCTGAAATATACTTAAAAGATAGCACCTCGTTCGTAATGCTTTGGAGAACCAACAAAATGATACATATATTTGATGCCACGTTTGTTCCAACACAATTCTCTTGGTGTATTTTGTAGGTATGTTTTAATTATATGTTTTATAATTGTACGCTTTTAAAAGTATTTTTAATTATAGTTATTTTTTAATCAATTTTAGTTATTTAAAGGTATTTAATAAAGTATAATAAATGTATTTAAGTATTTTTAAATTATAGGTATTATAGGTATATTTTGTATTGTGATTATATTTTGTTACGACAATTCAAATTTAAAATATTTATTCCAGGATAGTTCATGTTACCACACGTGGGTCCGCCATATTACGTCTTCGGCTTGTGGCTATAGCTAGCATTTTATACATTATTGTACATTGGGCTTTAAAACTGTAAAAATTTACTTGGTGTAATGCGCGCTTAGTTAATTATATTTCTGTTGCATTCTAAAATTTCACTCTCAACGCGCCTAAAGAAGTATTACCTCAAAACTCAGGCTATGACTGCAGAAGGAACCAGCAGTGTGCTACTGCAAGGGACAGTTTGAAATTTTTAGTTTATTTATTTTGAAGTCAAATTCAGCTCTTGAGTGTTTTACAATTGGCACGTTAAAAGAAACCTGCCTTGAATAAATAATCAAACACTCGGTTAACTACCTACCAATGCAATGAAATTAAAAAAAAACTCTATCTTCAGATTTCCTTTAATTAAACTGGTCTCGCAGTTTTTCCTGAACATGTTTTAGCTCTCCCGGTAGTTCATTCGAAATGTCACATGTCATGTAGGTGGAAGAGTGTTTGTAGACAGTGTATATATGTTTGGTACATGGGAAACAGAAGTCAGAATGGCCGGACTAGGATTCGAAGTCCCGTCCTCTGGAATGCGAGTTCGGTGTGTTAACATTGAGCCGCTCTCTCCATTCCTTAGGTGAAAAGACAGGTACTTTTTCTTCTTCTTCAAATAAATAGTTTATTACCTATGCCTTGCATTTCATTTTTGTTTTCCAAGAACAAGTGTTGCACATTGGTAATTTTCTTTCATCCCACAACTGAGCACTATTGTGCAATCGTCCAAGCTAACTAACATAAACACAGTTTCAGGTAACTTCAATTAATAATTTATAAAAAAAAAATGGGCGCGTGTACTTATGTATTTGTTATTATGTTATTACTTGGCGTAATTTAAAAAATAATAATTTTGCATGAAAGTAATTCATAGAAATAGAATAATAAAAAGGACTGGAGTGATATTATAAATACGGTTGGTAAAGTATAAATTCAATTAAATTTAAACAATTAAATAAATACTTAGTACTCAATAATAATAATCAACTGTAAACTTAGAAATAAAATTAATTATAAAAATTAGTAAAAAATTCGACATAAACTTTAAGTAGTAATGAAAAACAATAAACATGCTGAAAGTTTATTCTAAATTATTAATTTTTATTATATTAAATAATAATGTAATAATTAATAATGCAATAATGATATAAATACACTAAAATATACACTTCAAATGTTAAAACAAAAACTTATTTCCCTAAAATTAAAAATAAATAAATATAAATTTTAATTACATGGATCAGTATTCCATATCGATCCCTAAAGTATATGATTTAAAAACACATATATGTTTATTTGCATGTAGCCTTTTTCCATACTGCCCATTTGTGTTGCATGCTGCGCGCGCATTGTAAAAGGCGCCTAAAACGCACTGTCTCGCGGAGGAACATGATCCCAGCTGCACTGGCCAGCTCGGCCGCGCGTGACTCGCCCTCGCCCTCGCCCTCGCCCTCGCCCTCGCCCTCGCCCTCGCCAGGATGCGACTCCAGTCCGCCTCCCTGACGACCCGGGTCCCCAGCCTCGCAGCTCACATCGCTGTCCGGAGCTCTCACGACAATCCCTTACTAATCAGTCCGTCGCTGGGAACACCCCCTCCTCCACCCCGTGCACAGTCCCTGATTAAAATACAATGACTTCGCACCGGGGTGGCGCGCTTTTGTCCCGTCACACTTCTACACGAGACGTGAATTACAATGAACTGCAATAATTGGGAAGGTTGAACATCGAGAATCATGGAGAGAGGTCAGGAAGGGGAGGCAGGCATACACTTGCAATATTTTTACATTTAACAATTCGTGATCGTGTTCAGGTATAAAAAGTTAATCAGAAAAATAATTCCGTTATTAACCGATTTTAACATCTTTTCATTATTTTCCACTCGAGGAAAGAATTCAAATTACTCACAATTTAACTCTCTAGTCAATTATGTTCGATATTCTTCAAATAACAGTAAAGTGATTATTTTATTCCCCTCGTTTAATGTTTTCGCACTTCCATCACGTGAAAAAAAAATTTTTTTCCCGCCTCACAGAAAATCACAGAGACATAGTCTACATCCGACAGTGTTCAGCGGATGTAACTTTCTAGTCGATGGTCAAATATTAAGTTTTCACCATACCTCTCAGCCTGCCAATAAGTCCCTACCGCCACTCTAGAAACATATATTTTCAATGTAAATGTTTGTTAATAATTATTTACAGGCCGATAAACTACCGATGAAGCTTATATAATTCATTCCCACAAAATATTAAAAAAAATTCATGCATAAAAAGTTATATAATTTTACACCCACTGTTTGTGATATGAGTGTTTCCACCAACGGAAGTTGTTTTGACACTTACAATGGTTTGAGTTTTTTTCAACCTTTTGTTGAAGTAAAAATTCTATTAAAAGTGTAAAAGTACAATTTATATAATTTTGTAAATTTAACACAGCTTTTTTCTTTCACCTTCTTTGCGGGTGATACGAGGGAAATTATTAGAGAATGATTTTGTAATACTTATAATTAGCCCAAAGTTATAGTAAGCAAAACACTTTCTTTTAAAAACTTTTAACTAGTATCCATTCAATAGTTTTCAATTGATGTCTTAACAAACAAAAAACACAGCTTTTATAAATATATATTATTTGTGTTCCATAGAATGTAAGTAAATTGCCGTTTCCATTAAGCCATTATTCATAAATGTATGCAGTAAATGTTGAAAAATATAAGTTGTAAAACACTTTTGAGTTTCTTCGCAGGTAACTTACCCTAAACCCACGCCACGATGTGATGGCTATAAAACGTATTGGAATTTACGTTAAATTACCTACTTGCTTGAATATTTACTACAAATAGGGCTACTTACCACCAGGAGAGACACCGATAGAACAATTTCCAATTTTTCACCATAACTTACCTGTAAAAGATAAAAAAAAAATGTTTTAGCCTTTGTAAAATATATTTATTTTTATAAATAACTGATTTGTACACAACACATTTAATGTGCAAAAAATGCTTTTCTATACACGTCACTAACTTCAAATTATTTCCTTACAAATTAAAATTAAAATAACTTATCCTCTAAAATTGTTTTATCTTACTATCAATCAAATATGTTGATTACATGTTTTTAAGACATGGAAATTTGCATAAAAAATTTTAAAACATATTATATTTTGAAAAATAAAAAAAACAACGATTATTTAATACAAACAGTTGGTAACATGGATTTATCCTAGGGCCTGGCATCGAGCTCAAAGTATCGTTGACAAGCTTCATAAATGAACGATGCCCTCTAATAGGGCAGTTACGGAAAACGTAGGAAGGGCAAAAGAATTACCATGAGAAAGCAGATTAACGTACTTTTAATGTCTATCACTAACAATTATGAGCGTTGCACTAAGTCAAATCAACCCCTAGGCATACAATATTTACACTAATATAATTATAATATTTTAAGGACAGTTAATATGTGGAATCATAATTACGTGGATTATGATTAGGTAGAACAAACAATCAAATATTTATAACTAAATGCTTTAATTCCTTGGGAACTATATCGATAGAATATATACTCATTGAGTTAGTAAACTATTTACATATAAAGGACCCAGTTTAATACGATCCTCTTAGAAAAACTTCACCCCTTCTGGATCTCTCTTCACAGGTCATCGCCTCGTGTTATAGTATATTAAAGAATATTAAATGAAAGCAAGTGACTTCGTTCAACACACCACTTGGCTTGAGGCATCTTCTTCCTGGCTGTGAATCTGTGAAAAATACATTTTAGATGGTGAAATATTTGTTTTGAAACGACGAACCAGTCATCTGGCTAGATGAAAATCAATATGCAACAAAATTGTTTTTAATAATATGTTTGGTATAAACAGGTAAATCACTTTCGTTAGGTCGACAAGATCTGACCTAACACAATATTTCTCGTTGAAGCAAATCTATATCTTTGTTTCGCCGCGTAAAACTATTTTGATGAGGTACACAAACATTTATTCGGAACATAATTCTTAACTTTCCCGTCTGCTGATGCATTACTCTGAATATAAATCCATTAATTTTCGTGCCTGAACAAGTGTTTTGAAATGATAGACTGTAGGAATCTCCAAACAGACGATAAATGAATGCAGTAAAATTCATTTTCACAAATTGTTTGTGCAACCAGCGCTGTTCCCAAGCAGATTTTAAATTAAAAAAATTAGGTAATAAAGTATAAAAATGTATTATTTTACGAGGAAAATAATTATTTCTTTAAACTTTGTCACATAACAGTTTTTTACCATTAAATATCAGAAAAGCTATATTTCAATAATCCAGCAAACATAAGCATGCTGTAAAGTACGCAAAGAAAAAGGTTTGTTTAAATCAAACAAATATTTGTTTATAAATGGCAAAACAAATATTTACTTGCTGTAACGAAATACTTGGTTAGGCTAAACAAACTTTTTGAGTACCAAAACTGATTAATTGCACATAACAAATCACACAGTTGAGTTGACCAAATCAGTTTGTTTTGTCAACCAAATCTTTCCTGCCTAAAATATTTGTCTGAATAAAAAAAATATATTTATTTTACCATATAAAAACAAATATTTTGTTGTGGCAAACAACAATTTCTCTCAGTGTATTTCTAACAACTGACCAGAATTGAAAATATATATCTTCTACGCGGTCTGTCGACATTTAAGAAATATATGACTACTTAGTTCAGATTACAGTGACTTTTTTTTACTACGAAATCTATTGCCATTCTAGAATTCTAAGACGTTCATGAACACACTAATTTACGCTGCGATAAAGTATTATTTTTAATGAATATCATTTGTAGGAAAATAAACAAGAAATTACTTATCTCTAGTTAACGTGGCGCATAGGAACGTGAATTGTTAACCGCAATACACTTTAGCGAAATACTTTTACATTTTAAACATAAAATATACGAAAGCCAGATGTTCCAACAAATTTTCTTCATCTGTCTCATTTGGAATGATTTTTTTTGTGTCCAGTGGCGTTTTGTGGGGCTTAGCTGTCATCTTAAGTGAGGACTAGACGGGCGGGAGTGTCTACCCGAGGAAACACGAAGGTGTCTGCCTGCGAGCAATCTCTCGCAGATTGAAGCGCGCGGCTCGCAGCTACGCTGAGTGAAGCCTCGAAATTGGATGACTGGAAATAAATTCACCGAGGGTGAAAAATGCGCATAAATCCCTTCCCCAGAGGAGAGAAATCCCTCTTCTTCCAGCCTCTCTCTCTCTCTCTCTCTCTCTCTCTCTCTCTCCAGATGGGAACAGAACACAGACGCCAGCGTCAACACTACAAGCAGACACACAGCTCACGCTGTTTGCTTGGCTTCATTTCACTAGTTTGATATAAACTGGCCATTTTCCAACCGCGTTAAATAGGGCTTTTTTATAACTCGAGAAATTAAGCTGGTTCCTGTTTAAAAACGTAATCTAAAATCCGTTTTTTTTTTGTCGTAAAGTCAGTACGACGTTACAACTGCAAAATACATTTCCTTCATATGTTGTCCACTAAAATAACTGTATGCTTGGATGAATTTTCGTTATGTTTTTGAGGATGGTTATAGTGATGATTTTCTTGAAGCTGGTCTTATTATCTTCAGAAAAGTTCATGATAACTGTCCTGCCATCTCTTGGTAACTATTTGATAGCTCCTTCGCCGGGGTTGAAGCCGCTAGTAGCGAACTACACTGCAGGTAAACATGGCAATGCTAGAAAAGTGTTGAGGTGTGCATCAATCAAGGCTATATTACAGTTTCGAAAAATATGTTTTTGTATTATTGTGTTAAAACTTGATTAAAATGTGATATAATAGGTCTCGCATCACTCATTTAAGGGCTATTGGTGATTTGAGAACAGAAAAAAGATATTTTTCAGTGCTTGTTTTAAATTAAAAACAGCCATGATGTTATAACGTAATTTTTACTATCACTGCACTGTATTACCAAATAATAAATAATTGTAGACTTGTTCTCGGCAAATACCGAGTGACAAAATCAACGTGCATTGCGCAAATGTCCATATAACTTGCATTAACCACAAATGATTGCTATTTTTTCTTCAAAGCGGAATGGATGTTCGAGTGGAGTCGTTTGATGTGCATTTTAATCTCTGTATATTTTATTACGAAAAAATGTGCGTTTAGATGAACCGATTTCATTGATGCGATGAAAAACGTAACCTTTTTTTTTTTGCTGTATAATACAAGAACAAAATGAAAAAAATAATAATAAACACCAGTTAGTATTTAGTACACGTAGGAGTTATTCACAAAAAAAAAACACGAAAATAACTGTAATTTTCTAGTAAAATTATAATCTATGAAACATTTACTATGTATGTAAGTATGTATGCCCATCACCACTTATCCCCGTCGAGTGAAGCTAAACGCCTAATGGTTCCTGAGCTGGATGGGCACTCACACTCATGTAGCAATTTAACGCTGTAAACCATACTTGTTTAACCCAACGTGATTACAAAAATTGGAATTATTTCTGACGTATACTCACACACGGACTATCTTCGGAGATTTAGTATCAACATTTGAACGTATAAATGACCAAAAAACTCGGGAATAGGCCTACATAATATCACACAATTTTTCTGTAAATAATATGTTAATATTAGTTATTACACCATATGCGAATGCACACACAAATCGAGACAGTTAATTATTTAAAACAAATTTAAAGTATCCACGTCCGTAATCAAATATAATAAAAAAAATGCGCATTTCCTACGCAATAGGTAAAGATTGTCTCGTCCATGAACGATATTTTTAGAAACGATAATTTAATAAAATGGCAGGCACAAGAAATACATCTAAAAGTAGAAGCAAATATCCACAAATAAAAAATAAATTACCAATAATCTTTTTATTCGTAATTATCAAAAAGCAACCGTTATTACACCATTCAGGGCACAAAATATCATGATGAAAACTGCTGTAACAAAACGCTTCGTCCAAGCTATGTACCTATACCTTCTTTTTTAAAACGCTTTTATTAGCTTCATCTGTATGCATGTATGTATGTATGTATGTAACGGAATATTTCAACGTAATTTTCACCAACTTAAATGCATCTGATTGACTTGAAAATTTACACACGTGTCAAGGGCCGATGAAAATACAATAATTTTGTTACTTTAACCCGAAAAGTGAAAAAAAAGGGGGGGGGGGCATAGGGACAAAAAAAACCCTACTTTTTTGTTATGGGCAATAACCATGCTCTTTGTATGTCCACGAGTCCGGGGCATGGTGGTAAATTTTTCCAAAGTCGACTGCCCCGTCAATTGTGTTTGTGTGTGTGTGTGTGTGTGTGCGGGGGTTGGGGGGGGGGGGGTCAAAACCCCGAAATTTCAAAAATTTCAAAAATTGATTCTCTTTCGAGCTCTTCCGAGCCATTCGTGGTCCTCAACCTCTAAACCCCCCCCCCCCCCCCCAGGGGAAAGGTCATTTGCCCCCGAGTTTTCAGAATTCGGGACAATTAAAGTAGGTACGTTAATTTTGACGTGCATCCAGGGCCATCGGGCACCATAAGACCTTTGGGGGGGGGGGGGGGGGGGAGGGCAATTGCCCTTGAAAAATATTAACTTTGAAAATTGATTTTGAAGTGAATTTTGAGGAATTTATAAAAAAAACTAATTCAATATTCACTAAAAAATAAAAATTTTGAGGTGCTTGATATATTGTACTTAAAATTTATATCGGTAATAACAATATGATTTATAAAATATTTTCTATAACTAATTTTAGGTCAATATAAAAATGACTATATGAACTTAATAACAATATTAATTTAAAATTAGTAATTAAGTTATTGAATTCGTCTGTCCTAAATTTTTGATAACTATTTTTAGGATACAGACATTATGAAAATATTAGGGGGTAGTCATTACGTAAATGAAAGAACATAGCACCCCACGCTTTTAGTTGTACCTACAGGGTTGTGGGGCATTATATGACTGCTAGACAAAAAACGTAAATTTTAAATTTATTAATTAAAACGCTTTTATTAGCTTCATACCTATGTATGTTAGTATGTAACGGAAAACTTTGAACATGATTTTGACCCCCTTAAAAACGTCGGATTAACTCGAAATTTGGCATACTTATTAAGGACCGATGAACATTCGATATTTTAAACAGTTAGACCCGTTATCCTTACTAGGATAATCAGGATTGGCGATTTTTTTTGTTTTCCTAAACTGATATTGTCTTTGCGCCAAGACCAAGAAGGTAAACTACCTGGCGTGCCGATCACCTATTTCTCAGATAAGTTATCGATTCTGAATAAGATGCAATTTTCGGAGAGGGAACCTGTGAACCGGCTATCTCATCCAAGGGAGGCAGCAGGCGCCCAAATTGCTCATTTCTCGGATAAGTTACCGACTGAGAATAAACATCAATGACTTCCCGATTTTATTGAAAATAATTGATTATCATAGTAGGTGTTCATTAATGGACTATAAAACAGCGAATTGCACAAAACTATTTAACTTGGCGACCGATGTCGCCAGATAGCAAGAGTACCCGATAGCACCACTTACCACCATGCCTTTGTAGAATAACTGACTTCCGGAGGAAGCAGGGCAGCCAACTCACAGCAGCCAAGTAGCAGCGCCACTATCGCCAGCAGCGCGGCGCGCGAGTTTCAAAACTCAAGTGTGTTGACCAATGCCAACAATGTTTATAATGTCCAAGGTCTATTTACACGGAAACTATACAATATACATAACATACCGCCCACCTTGAAATCACCGATTTCAACAGTCACAGGGGAGCGGGCATAATTTCACTGCTGGCCGTTTGACAGTGCCTGTGACAGTGCGTACAGTGGCCACTCGTGCCACGCCGTCCGTTCCATGATGAAGATCAACAATGCGCCCCAGCGGCCATTGCAGAGGTGGAAGCCTGTCTTCCTTGACCAGCACCATCTGGTTGGGGGCAAGACCTGACGCCCTTTTCTGCCATTTGCTACGTTGTTGCAGCGTGTGCAGGTAATCCCGATGCCAGCGATGCCAGAAATCTTGATGTAGTCGGGATACAAGCTGCCAGCGATGCAAACAGTTCATTTTTACCTGACGTAAATCTGGTTCGGGTATTGTCACTAACGGTTCCAGCGTCAGGAAATGGCCTGGGGTCAGAGGAGTGAAGTCCTTGGGATCCGCACTGAGGGGACACAACGGCCTTGAGTTCAACACTGCTTCAACCTGAGCCAATACTGTGTTTAACTCCTCGTACGTTAGTATCTGCTCTCCTATCACCCTCCTCAAATGGGACTTGAACGACTTGACACCCGCTTCCCATAAACCCCCAAAGTGAGGAGCAGCTGGCGGGTTGAAATGCCAAGTCACACCAAGATGTGCGAGCGATGAAGCCACTGTTGTTTGATGGGAAGACGACGTGAGGAGTTGTTGTAGTTCGGAGAGCTGATTTCGTGCCCCAACAAAGTTGGTGCCACAATCGCTGTAGATGTCCGAGGAACGTCCTCGACGTGCAATGAAACGTTTATAGGCAGCCAAAAACACATCTGTCGATAAGTCCGAGGCTAGCTCGATATGTACTGCCTTTGTTGCGCAACAGACAAACACGCATAGATATGCTTTCAGCACAGCAGCCTTGCGAAGACGGGCCATCTTAATCAAGAATGGACCAGCGTAATCAACCCCCGACCTTGAGAACGGTTTTACCTGCTGAACCCGCATAGCTGGAAGGTTTCCCATCAGCGGAGCAACTGATGATGGAGATGCACGAAAACAACGCACACAACGGTGCACAAGGTTGGTGATTGCACGCTTGTCCCCCATAATCCAGAACTTCTCCCTGAGAATGGCCTGGAGTGCTTGTATTCCCGGATGTTGATTAACTTCATGGTAATGACCTATGATCAGTCTTGTCAGGGGATTCGATTTAGGAAGAAGGGCTGGGTGCTTCTGCTCAAAGGGCAGATCCGAATGAGACAGTCTGCCGCCCACCCTAATCACTCCCTTGGAGTCAATGAACGGTAGCAATCTACGAAGTTGTGGGGAGGTGATTTGATCCTTCTTCAAGGCAATTAAATCACTTCGATAGCACATGGACTGAACATAACGTATCCAGAACTCTAGGGCAGTGTTTAGATCCTTCGATGACAGCTCTTCTATGGCCCGTCCTTCCAGTGGATGACGACAATTGTTGATAAATCTGAACAAGCAGGCAGTAACACGCAACAGCCTTGTCAACCGACTGAAACGTTCCAATAATGTGTCCAAGTCCCCAGGGGAGATAAAAGTTCCCAATGCCACTACCTTCCTTTCAAGCAGGATTACGTCAGAAGCCTTAATGCACGGAATACCTTCAGGCCACTGGTCCTCAGCCTTCTTCAGCCATGAAGGGCCAGACCACCACAGAGGATGAGATACAATTTGTGCTGGCAGAAGCCCACGGGATCCACAGTCTGCCGGGTTATGTTCCGAACGAACATGCTTCCACCATTCTGGACGAGTTAGCTCTTGAATGTGACTAACCCGGTTTGCCACAAAGGTCTTTAACTCATGTGGAGAAGAGTTTATCCAGGCAAGAGTTACCTGTGAATCAGTCCAGGCAGTAACCGAACTGAAGTGCAGTGTCGCTCCATAGGCATCAATGACATGGTGAAGCAGGCGAGCCAACAAAAGGGCCCCACATAGTTCTAAGCGAGGCAGCGACTGAACCTTGAGTGGCGCTACCTTCGACTTGGCAATCAGCAAGTGTACCAGAACTGTACCATCAGGGTTGTCAATGCGCAAGTACACAACTGCTGCGTAACCAATTTCGGAGCTGTCCGAAAATCCATGCAACTGGTAGGAACCTCCTGCCTGTCCTCGAATCAGTCGGGGAATGGTAACTGATGACAGTTGTGACAGCTGAGTGTTGAAGTTCTTCCAGTTGCTTAGGATGTCATCCGGTGGTTCAGTATCCCAGCCCAGGTTCCGTGCCCACAAGACTTGGATCAGGTGCTTTGCAAACATACTCAGTGGGGTGAGCCACCCAAGAGGATCAAAAATCCTAGCCAGATTTGACAGGATTGTCCTTTTTGTGGCATTGCCAGAACTAGGCTGTATCTTGTAGGAATATGTGTCCGACACAGGATTCCATTGCAGACCCAAGACCTTAATGACACAATCGTCTGAATCCAATGAAAATGGTTGTGGGATCTCAATATCCTCCACTGGCAACCAATCCAGAAGAGCTTGGTGGTTGCTCATAAATTTGCGCAGCTTGAAGCCTCCTTTTCCTAGGAGTGTTATAAGCTCCCTCTGAATGGCCAAGGCAAAATCAACCGAATTAGATCCAGTGACAACATCGTCAACATAGACATCTGTAAGTAAGACCTGTGATGCAGTTGGGAAGTGCTCGGTTTCATCCTGTGCCAATTGTTGAAGTGTACGTAATGCGAGAAACGGTGCTGCAGATACACCATAGATTACAGTCTTGAGACGATAATCCTTCACAGGTTCAGCATCATTAAACCTCCAAACAATGCGCTGATAATCCTGATGACGAGTGTGTACACCTATCTGTCTGTACATCTGTTTGATGTCACCAGTGAAGACTACTACATGCAGACGAAAACTCAACAATAGGTCAACTATGTCCCGTTGAAGCCGGGTGCCAGTAAAGAGCGCATCGTTCAGCGAAACACCTGAAGAGCTCTTGGCGGATGCATCAAAAACCACCCTCAGTTTTGTAGTTGAACTTTCAGGTTTAACCACACAGTGATGGGGAATATAATACAACTCTGACGGAATCTGTGACTCTGTTACTTCTTCCATGTGACCACTAGCTACATAATCACTCATAAACTCTGAATACATGGCCTTCAATTTGGGATCAGACTTGAGACGATTTTCAAGACGAAGAAATCTGTTAAGAGCCTGCGGCCTTGACGCACCCAATTTCAGAAGAGGTTGCCGAAAGGGCAGTGATACACTGTAACGCCCATCTCCAGACCTCAGATGAGTTTTACTGAACCATTCCTCACATTTGACATCTTCAGGAGACTTGTGTGTTGTCGCAGGAAACTCCTCTAATTCCCAGAACCTTTTTACTACCTCATCCAAAGGAGGGTGTGAAGTGAGAAGAGAGATACACAAAGATGTTGCAGTCAATGATGGGACTTGTGTGTCCACCTGTCCCATCAGTATCCACCCAAGCACAGAGTCCAGAGCTACGGGAGAACCGTCAATTTTGGCCCCAGTAAGGAGTCTAGGAACTAACTCTGCACCAATTAACAGATCAACAGGACCAGGGGTGTCAAATGCAGGGTCGGCAAGTTTCAAATGTGCCACTGCACCACGGACCCTGGCGCTCAGCTTGGCACTTGGCAAATTGGAGGTGATTCTCGAAATTACAAATACATCTACTGCAAACTGGGGGCTCGTGCTACCAACTGGTGCCATAACAATGGAGGCGCATGACTTGGCCACATTCACTGAAGTGTTAGCTAAACCTTGTACTGGTAGATGAGATCTTCTACGAGTAAGCCTCAATCTTTGCAGACAGCTCTCTGTGACGAAGCTAGCTTGGCTGGCAGTATCCAACAGAGCCCTCACGACCATTGGAGTTCCACTTGAATCAAACACGTGTACCTGTGCTGTTGATAATAACACTGTTCTTGCTTCACTTGGTAGAGCGGCAGCAACTGCAACAGTTGCAGGGTTTGGTTCAATGAGTGTGGTTGAAGCATCCTTGCCCGGACCAGGGTTGATGGCTGTCTGTTGCTCGAAGTGCAACAGAGAATGATGCCTGGATCCACAATAACGACACGATGATGATGAACAATCCTTGGATGCGTGAGATGGTGACAAGCAATTCAGGCATAATTTGTGCTCCTTAGCTATCTTATATCTGTCCTCGGGACTACTCTTGATGAATTTAGGGCACTTAAAAACAACATGGGTACTGTTACAAACGCAACATGATTGTGGAGAGCTGACCAAACTTTTCACAGATTGACGAGCCTGTCTCCAGCTTGGCATTTGGTTCCTTGACTGTGTAGGTCCTGCACCTGGAACATGTGACCGAGAAGCTGTCACAGTTTCCTGGGCCCGACAATGGGTTTCGATAAAGGACAAAAGGTTTTTTACAGTTGGAAGGGCATCGGTTTGAGTAAGCTCCCACTGTGTTTGAAGGACAGAGTCTAACCGCTTGCACAAAATAGGGAGCAAAATCAAGTCCCATTGGTCTACAGGGACATCCAGTGCCCTAAGGGCCAAGAGGTTCTCGTTTACAATGGTTAACAAATTGCGCAGAGCCTTGGGTGAGTCAGACGCAGCCATTGGGGCCTTCAAGAGGGCCTCTACATGGACTGAGACAATTAGCCTCTTATTCTCGTAGCGGCCAACAAGAAGCTTCCACGCGACCTCGTAATTCGCTTCAGAGATCGGCAGAGATTGCACCATTCCAAGTGGTTCCCCATTAAGGGCGGTCTTGAGGTAGGCCAGTTTTTCCACTGATGATATATCAGCATTGTTGGCTACCAGGGTGATAAATAAATTAGAGAAATTAGCCCACTGCTGAGGGCTCCCATCAAACTTGGGAAGAGAGATTTTTGGAAGAGCCACACGAGATTTGCTCACCTGAGTAGTGGGTGTGCCTGGTGATACTACCTTGACCTCCTCAATGGCTTCCAATGTTGACATCACTTCGAAATATTTTTCTTCAAAGTCAGCCAAGCGTGCGGTGTGCGCCTCAGCATCGAATCCATCTTCGGTCGTTGCGGTTGTTTCAACGATGACGAAGTCCGTTTCGAACCTTTCTCGGACGCAGTGAAGGTCGCGCGCTGTGGCGCGAAACAAATTTATTTTTGAGCTATCACTGGGAACCATCTGCGCGAGATCAAAGGCTCGCTTAATACGACCTTCAGCAAGACGGATGCGCACCAGCGCCGACTGCCCTTCAGCCATGGTGATTGACTACCAAAGGGTTCAACGATCGTTTTCAAATGAAACGGAAGACATAACCTCAACCTAGAGGTTAGAGTCGTCGAACGAACTAGTTAAAACGTTTCAACCACAGCCGAGACACTGATCGCTGCTCCCGCCAACCAAAACGAGCACTTCAGAGTCACAAACTGTTAGTCAATGTGCGAGAATTCACTTCACACGAGGCTAACAACGCCGCGATAGCACGAACGAAAATTACACAAAAAAACGAACGAAAATACCGGAACTAGATCCGGCCCGGAGGACCAAAAATGTTCATTAATGGACTATAAAACAGCGAATTGCACAAAACTATTTAATTTGGCGACCGATGTCGCCAGATAGCAAGAGTACCCGATAGCACCACTTACCACCATGCCTTTGTAGAACAACTGACTTCCGGAGGAAGCAGGGCAGCCAACTCACAGCAGCCAAGTAGCAGCGCCACTATCGCCAGCAGCGCGGCGCGCGAGTTTCAAAACTCAAGTGTGTTGACCAATGCCAACAATGTTTATAATGTCCAAGGTCTATTTACACGGAAACTATACAATATACATAACAGTAGGATATTGAAAATATTGTTTATTATAGTTCTTCAACACGCTATATCAAACATATATTTTAAAAGCAGCCAATATCTAGTCGAACTCATTTTAATAGTAATTTGATGTAATAAAAAATCCAACCAAAAATAAAAAATAACAGTTAAAAAAAACACGCTTTTATAGCAAATTCAAATAAAAAATAGAAAATTAATTTTAATAAATTTCGAATTTATAATAGTGTAAAAATTTTAATAAATATAAATTTAAAATAGTGTAAATAAGAAAAACTGTATTTTATTGTAAAAAAAGCGTGGCGTGCTTTTTAAGATATTATCAAAATGATAATCCGTCTACTCATGTATGTCCATAAAATAGATATAACTATTGACACCATGCTCCCCACGCTTTTAAAAGCGTGTTTTTTTTTAGTTTTTTAAACTATTATTTATTTGTAATGCCGAATGCTGTATTTACTACAAAACTTTGCACAAAAAAAATTTGGTTATGATTTAGCGACTAGTCAGATGTGCTTTCACCCAGGAAATAGACATGAATGGTAAGACACTACCTCAAAGGCGCCTCTCCGCGCCGGACAGTTGCCAGCAGTTAGCCGGGCGAATGGCAGATACACCCCTATGCTTGTTCCAAGTGCTTTTATAATCAACACTTCACTTCATTTGTTACAAAACAAGTTTGACCTGTTTACTAAGAAAGTAGGCTGCACACACACAAAAAATTTGTATGATTTAAATATAAATAATGGAAAAAAAAAACCTGATATTATTTTTATCAGCAATAACCAGTCTCCCAGAAAAAAAATCGACGACCTTTAAACAATACTTTTCATAAAATAATGGTTTGCAGCGATAAATATTTTATTGCTATTTTTGTAACGCCTGCGCCGCAGGTAACATTAGTTTAAAGATATTTCTAAATTACATTGAAGTCATCACGAACATGGAGAATTGCGTTTGACCAATCAGCTTTAACTTCAGATGACGTGGTTCGCAAGGCTGACAGGCATGGAGGCTTACAGCTCGTATTGTTGAATAGAGTCAAGCTCGTCGTTACAGAACATACTTTAAACACGAGCCTCCAAACACAACACGCACGACGACGACGCGCGTGGCACTGTTTTTATTTTCCCTGAAATGTCAACACTTGCGTTTATTTAGGGATATTACGTTTTAGAGTGTCGGCCATGTTCAACAAGAATTCGCTTTCTGGACATTTCAATGCTTTAGCTGTAGTTATAATTCATACCCTACAACCGCACACACATCCACAAATCCCAAGATTTCTCTATTTTATGCTTAAAGTCTTGCTCAGCAAAAATGTGTCACGGTTGCATACGCTAGCGTATACTCGGCGAGTAAAGGTTTACTATGCTATTTTTTTTTTGCTAAGCGCTGATTATATCTTTCGAATTACCCTACACGCTGAAAATAAGTACCACTTCAAAAATTTATAATCATAACTGATAAATCTATGACACGCTCACTTGGTACATATCACTAACACCATTTTCTGAATAGAAATTACACAGCAGTTGGTCGAAACGCTCATCTCGGGAAAGGCATGGATATGTGTGTGGTGCTAATCAAAATCTAGACCCTGCGGTGTCAAAACCCATTCGAACGAAAGCTGTCCTACCCGTCGCTGAGGATCTGTTTCAGTTTTGTTTCAGTGTTGCCATGCGCAGACACGTAGTCATGACCAGGCCAGACTGGCTACCTGCTCAGAGCTGAGACGAGCACACCTCGCTAGTCACGTGGTGGTCATATCCCCTCGGCGATGGCTCTGGGCTCATCACTTCATCGTTCACACCTGTATACACACAGTACCTTTTTAAACACGACCGCTTTTAGAAGATATTATTTTTCATGGATTCACGTTGGTATATAAATGAAGACGAAGTTTAGAAATTTTATAATTTCTTACATTGCCCGTATAATTATGCAGGAAACGCGAATCTCAAGTTTGTCCATTTAAGAATCAATTTTTTTATATCTTTAATATTTTATGAAAGTGAAATCCACAAAAAAATTTACTGTTTCTATATATTTGCGATTTAATCGGTCACTGCTAAGACAACTGTTATTTATTTATACCTAATAATCTTAACTTAGAGCTGTATTTGTATTTTTTCTATTGTAAATTACAATATTTGCACAGTTAGAAGCGCCTAATTTATTAAAACAGCACTAGTAAAGCTAACTCCACAACATTTGTATATTTTATGTGAGTATACGTAATTCAATATAAAACATAACATTACGTAGTAAATTTATTAACGACCAAATATTTTCCTCTAAATAGCTGCAATAACTCTGAAGTTATTACAATTCAGTCTCACACGCCATGTTGATTTTATTCGTTTCTTCGTCATTACATTTCAAGAGCTATTTCTGAAATGTTTAACTCTGCATTCATTGTTCTACCATAACCTTTTAACAGATATTCACTTAGTGTAATATCTTGGGTGTAAAAATTCGCTCAAGTATGTATAAGGTCATTATTTCATTTTTCATATTAAACTTTGCAGACTTATTCAATGGTTTTAAGAAATGAAAAATATTTACATTGCATACTTTCTGCAATAATTAGCTAAAAAAAATTAATTTTTTAACTTTTTTGGCCGTACCAAAATGGAGAACCAAGTGAAATACAGGATTTATACTTTTTAGGCTTAAATACAATGCTAACGGTTACTTCGACGTTTGGTTAAAAAAAATTTTAACGTTACATGGGCTTTGAAAATTCACAAATTTGTGAGAATTTCAAAATCCAAGATTGATAATTTTTTTATAACATAAATAAAACCATACCATGAATAAACAAATATCATTATTGTTAAATGTAAAATAGTTTCATTTCTGTTATCCGTTTAGTTCATTTCATTTGTACTCCCAAAAAAAGGGGATTTCGACAGCCAATTTTGCAAAAAGGAAACGATGTAGGACTACACATACATATATATATTCTTTCATTTTATGAAAATCTAACTATCCGAAATTCCACAAGTTTACCTTTGACTAACGTGAATACAAAATCATGGTCTGAAATGGGAAGCACCCACTTAACTTTAGTTGTATTGCAACAGAAAGCTGGCGCATGTTTCAAGCAATCGGCAGGAAACAGCTCTGAGAAGCAATCATGCAGGGGAAAAGGTTCGCCACGGCTCGCCTCCCAGGCACACGGAGCACGTATCACCCCCACCTCCCCCGATCCTAACCCTAGGTTATCGGATAAACGACAGATAACGTGTCCAATAAAGGCAACGAAACACGGCCGTTATTGGCCCCGGTCTGAGCGCGGTCGGCGATATTGTCAGCTGCACGGGGCGGAGACCTTAGAGTGCAGGCACTCGCCCGACAAACTGTTATAAAAGTCAGGGCAGCGAAACGAGCGCAGGAAATATCCAAGACCTGCTGGTAAGGAACCACCCCAGCGTTTGCCTGGAGTTATTTCGCGGACCATGCAGGACCTAAGTCAATATGTGTGGACCAGACATGCAGCCTGGGTCATGCCTAGCTCCGCGCTGCAGACAGCTCCAAGGTAAACTCTACAAGGTGCAGTCTGGCTCGTGCTGGTTACGGGAATACTGAAAGAGAATTCCCTGGTTACATTTTTAGCATCGCACCGACGTGCCAGGCCACAGCAGTAGATTCACGTAAGCCTTCCAAACAATGCAAAACCACGGTTCGATTCACGTTGGGGTCGAACCCGTAATTTCTGCGAGCGTGAAACGTGGAAGACGTTGCCGTAAGACAGCCGGGGTTCGCCAAACTCATAACATTTACTACAGCTTAACGTCTTATTGTGACGCGATGAAGGTGATCGCACAAGAATGGAGTTGTGGGGAAATGAATGGAGGAGGCATGTCGAAGCACCGAGGTAAAAATCCACCGGCCCAATCCCGTTTTTCCATTTGAGAAAAATACCGGCTCGACCGGCTGGGAGTCGAACCCTGACCCCCTGATGGGAAGCGAGTGGCTGACTTCTCCACCACCAGCACTCCGCCAGTGTGGTCGTCACCCTCGTGTCTCTCATAACCCGATGTCGACCATTTAGGTGGTTTTAGAAATTTAAGGCATCTATTTGGAATTTGTAAATTACGTTAGTATTATTTCAAAATATATTTTTATCTTAAAAAAAAACACTATAAGCACAATCATACAAATCATGTAAAATTTATATTTGAATACGAAATATAAGTGATTTAAGTTCGTGAACTCTTAATTTCGTAAGCCTTCAACATAACTCTCTGTAAAAACCAATAAACGTGATCGTATGATTTAGAAAATGACCATTTCCAATAGGAAATCTGATTATAAGTAAGGGTGCAGCTATATAATGTAAAACTGTGATACTGAACATTTTCTTTTATAAAGTGAGCTCTTTTGACTGTTAAAGCAGAAGTTCACTAAGGCTTTATCGGGAGATCGGCGATTGGCTTTAGCTAGCGGCGTGGACTGAGGACGCCTGCTGGTAGAAGTCTATGGTGAAAGGGATGAAAGCATGAAAGGGGGAGGGAAAAAGAAATAAGGATAGACAGATACAAAATTAGAGAGCGTGAGGGAGCGAGCGTGAGAGAGAGCAACAGCGGGAGAAAATAATAACGGCATTCATGAACACTCCAATCCCTCTGGAAAAATATGGATTATCAATCCACTGCTTTATTCCGACGCGTATACACACGATTCTGCAGTTTGGATTTCAAAATAAACTTAAGTTAAACTAATTTGTTTTTTGTTTAATAATCACACAGTTTCAATATAGTGGTCAGATGGCCGACAAGATGGCGGATGCAGTGACATCTGACGTTCTGGTGATAAAATTACTGCATTCTGACGAGAAAAAAATAAACCATTATGGCGGCAGCGAACCCTAGCTGACGAAAACAAGATGACAGAACCAGGATGGCTACCATGATGCCATACTGGTTGGCCAGTAGTCACTACAGGTTGAAAGATAATTTATTTTTGTCCTCGTCGGAAATTGAACCGACGACTCCACGAGCATGTTGTAAAGTGCGTACCTAAAATTGTTTTAAAATTGTGAATTAATATTTATATATATATATATTTTCAAATTTTGAACAATAATTACGGATTTTCAAGATGGTAGACGTGACGTCATAATTACAATTGGCGGTAAACAAAATAGCCGCTGTGACGTGTTAATTCAAAATAGCTAATATAAGATGGAGGAAGGTTCTAGAAAACAAAATGGAGGACGTAACGTAATAATCCACGATTGCGGAATCAAATATGGCGTCTGGGGTCAAGGTCAATATTCAGCCTCTGAAGCTTGATTTTAGTCATTTTAAAGAATTATAAGCCACTTTTAGTTATTTTAGTTATTTAAAAAACACTTAAAAAGTTTAGATTCTGAATATTTAAATTATTTTGGGGGAAATGTTCCATCGAAAAAGGAAAGTTTTGAATTTTCAGATTCTTTAAAATTATTTGTGGAATATTTTTTCTAAAAAATTTGCTAATTTTGAGGTTTTTTTTAGGGATATTTTGTGTTAATTCTGGTGAAATAAAAATTTCTGTAAATTCTGAAGATCAAGGTCCATTTAAAGGTTGAGGTCATCCAAGATGGCCACCGTGAAGTAACAATCCATGATGGCGGACACGACTCCCCGCTCTTCGCACTGGAACCTGGGGTCGGTGCCCTAATATGTTCTACTTAATGTTGTGTGCGTGGCACTCGATTAATGCTCTTGGTTGCATAATGACAAGAAGGTGTGCAGTGTTTACTTGGGAAGATTAAGATAAATTTACTTACTTTAATGACCATACAATCAGAAACACGATTTAGCTATTATGAACTTGCTTAGCAGAAGAATAGGATTTAGTTTTTAGGACGTGTTTATTTGGGTATCACGTAATCAGCACTACCCTGTAATAAAGATGATGACTACCAAAACTCCTGCCAGACTCGATTTTTTAAAAAATTCATTTGGGAATAGTTGAAAACATAATATCAACACTGATGGAAATAACAGTAACTTTCCGGACTTTACAACGAAGAATTAACCTGAAATGAACGAAAGAGTTTTTCGTTACTTTAGTTAACAGGATCGTCGTAGCAACTACTCCCGAATTCCGCCTTTCAGATAATGTCTTCGTAGTAAACAAGGTAATAACTCACATGGAGAAAAAGGTTTACGCTTTAGACTCAACTACTTTTTAAATGTATTGTTTATTTAATGTTATTATTTTTGATTCATGTTAAAATAAGTGAACTCAACACCCATAAACTTACAAAGATAACCGTAAATTTACGAAGATCACTGGATAATTTGTAACCAGCGTTCTTTAAATTTTATGTGAAGATTTTTTACATTGAAGTAGCTTAAGATACCTAAAAACTACTATATAATTCATTTATAATGTTCAAATCAAAAGGGTTAGGCTGTAAAACATAATTACATTACAGCAGACAGCTTAAAGTAGCTTTTTGGCATGAAAGTGTGCTTGAGAAAACAAAATTACAAAACTTTCTGTTATTTTGCAGTCATCTTTGTTGCGGACTGAGCGTTAAAATAGTTTTAATGAATACAAGCAGGAAAAGTTGTGCTGGTTTACTTTAACGCGCATAGTATTAAGTAGTTAGAGCTTGTTAATTATCTACACAAGGAAAAAGATTTCGTAAAGTAGGGCAAATAAAGTCACAGTGGTTTCCTGTACGCAAATGAATGAGCCGAACAGCGCGGGGCTGCCTCGCAGGGCCAGACACTGACCACGATCGAGATCCTGTCCGCCTTGCCTGAACTCGGCTGTGCGTGGTTTGCCCTCATCGCTGCAAGCAAATGCTGGGACAGTCGGCCCTGATTGGCTGTTATCGTCCCTATCAACCTCGCTGGTTTGGAGCAATGATCACGGCTTGAAACCGTGAACGCAGCCAAATGGAATGTGTGGACTGGATGGGGGACATTGAAGAGATACCGTGGCCAGTTTTACGTCGCGCGGTTACACACAGAGGCCTAAGGCGAAGGGACTAACCAAGGTCAAGGTAGGCTCCTAACCACTTGGGAACCGACTCAGTTTCCATAAATTCGAGTGAATTTGAGTGACGCCGGGGTGTTGGGATGGAGCCACCGAAAAACCAGTTGAAAAGTGTGATCAGCAGTATGGTATCCAAGCAGGTGGGCGACAGCCTGGTGGATATACTCACCCGCAGGACCACGGGAGCTCCACTGGCGCCACACCGGCCCTCGGCGGCGAGGCACTCCACTGCGACGGCGCCGGTCGCCGGGTCGCCGGCGGGCCAACGCCCACCGAGACGACCTCGGGAGGGGGTGGGCACTCCACTCCCCGCCCGCCGCAACCTCGGCCCTCGACCTGACGCGCCGGTGTCAGACCACCCGCGAGGGGAGCCTCCATACGCGACACCAGCGGTGGGCTCTGATTCATCCGTCCTCGACAATGTTACGAATGCCTACATGTCTGAAAGTGTAGCCCAATTAATTAATGTATTTATTATCTAATAATTGCACCATCAGTTGATTTACGACAACTGTAATATCTGTCCAAAAATTAATTCCACTTTCATTAGACCACAATTAAAGTTTCCCGCTGAAGCTCAATTTTACAATTGGCTCTCTCGACGCAATTCGGTCCTAACACCTTGCCTCGCACTGCTCTCTCGTCCGCCACGACGCGACACCATGCCGTGACTCCGATCTTCGCACGCGGAACCCACTGCTCGTCGCCCGCTATCGCTCGCCAAGGGGTCGATCACCCTCTTTCACGTCACTGCACTCGTCGCTCTGAGGATTCACCTGTACCGCCCCCAGCCTCGCTCCTTCCGCTGCAGGTCGGTGTCGCCTTTTGTGTACCTGCCGATTCCCGCCCTGGAAAGGTCTCGCAGAGGTCCTAAGCGTCACGCACCTTGCCCCAGACTCAACATTAGAAGCTGCGAGATCAATGATATCCGAGTTACGCCACTTCACGCGACGGGGCTCTCAGAACGCGCAGATTCTTCTAGACCGTGAGGCGGCCCAGATTCAGCGGGACAGAGGTTTGATTTTCAGAAAGCGCAGACTAATGGAAGGCGTTTGAAAGAAGAAAGAGAGGGGCCAGGCGCCACCCGTGTCCAAGGGAAGGCAGGGCTTTCCCTGGATCCCCGCTCGCCGGCACACTAAGCCGACCAGCCTGCCCCGTCTCCAGCAGCCTCGCAACGCTGGCCTGCCCCGTCTCTTGCAGTCTCGTAACAATATTATATCGGTAAGTGAGTCTTCGTCGCGTCTACAGCGGGGTAAACACAGGTGGAGACACTCGCCGCAGTTGCAAGGAGTTAGGGAAGGTTTACTAGAGTGCAGAAATTGCCAATGCAGGCAAGTTCTTTGGTACACCACGGATAGGTACCTGAAATCAGCCCGGGAATCGAAGCCAGGTCCTGAATAATGACAGTATAGTGTTTAACTACTGCGCTACCTATCTCTGTTCTCTAACCAAAAAACGGAGATCGAGAAAGATGGCAGGGCTTGGGCGCATTGGTTCGTGTCTTCCACGAAGAGTGGCACCCTTCGTGTGTTGAATTGGTGCCCAAAACTGTGTACCGGTGGATGATGAGCGCTGACCTCATTGGTCTGGGTTTGTCGGCTCATGAGAGGCGAGCTCAAGAGGCCAGGTGCCTCATACGGTGGGCGGATACGTCAAAGATGACGCTACTGCCTTATAATAACGGAGCATTTAGTGGTTTACACAAAACTGTTTACTATGTTTAAAAAAACTATTATATTCCGTATAGAGTCCCACTAATCTGGACCCCGCTAGTCCGGATATCCGGATCATCCAGATGAGATTTAAAAAAAGGTGGTTTTACTAGTTTTCTTATGTTAAATCCTGAATCTGCGCATACAGTAGTATTGAAACTAAACTTAAGCTGTAGGAAAAGTTGTATTTATAAAAAAAACACGTAGATTTTAAAAGTTTTACTAACCTAAAACTTATATTACGTGCAATTTAATGCAAATTCCTTTTTATCCGGACTTTTGGTGATTCGGACAGGGTCTGGTCTCCTTTAGTCGGGATTAGCGTGACTCTATAGTAACTCCACAAGTGTTGATAAACAAGATGGAAACAAACGTTGGTACAAGAGTTAAAGCGTGTATTAGAACACAGATAGTGTTATTTCACCCACCTTTGAAATAAACCAAACAAAAAGTGAACTGGACGAAGATTTGGTAATAATGAACGCTCGCTGCACATACTTGATTCATCGAAACAGCTGGTAGAAATCTTGGGGATTAAAAAAATTTCTAGTCTAATGAACATTTAATTATTCTTGTTTGTTTGAATTTCCCGTTAAAATGCTTTTCCATATCTTATTTTCTGCGGTAAAGGCATTGTCGATTTTGTGTGACCCAGTTAGTTCAATGTGTTCTGTGATACTAAGGATATGCAAGAGGGGGCGGGGAGAATAAGAAAGAAAGTGTAAAAAGGAATCCAAAATTTTATCGCTAAGAAATTTAGCATTCGTAAAAATGTTTAATTCGTAATCGAAAAAACTGACTTCTGAAAGTTTGCTGTATTGAGGGTAGGTAACTAAAAAAAAAAAAAAAAAAAGTTGAAAAATTTAAATGGAATAATTTATGAACGATTTTAAATAATTTTCAAGCTTTGATAAAATACTTTAATGTAAAGCTTTGACTTATAGGCTTCAATATTTTAATACTTCATATTTTTACTTTATTTTTTAAACAATAGAAATTACTGTGAATTTTAATAAACAAGAATAACAAGCGTTTTAATTAGGTCCTAAATTACAAAACGTGAAATAATTCCTAAGTTATGTATAATTTTATACAAAACATTAAAAACTTTTTATTGTTAATTGTTTGACATAAATTACCTCAATAACTTAAACAATAACATACTTGGTTTTGTTTCTTTAATTTAAATATTCTATTTATACCTGCTTTCCATTCATTTCCAAAATTAAAAATAAAAGTATTTATTTTATATTTTACATAAAAAATATTGTAGAAAATATTCGTTTATTAAACTGAACCATCGGTCTTAAATTATATTATCCGGTCAAAACGATACAACATTAGATATGGACGACAGTTTCAAAAAACATTTAAAATGTGGCGCACAGTTTGAAAACTCTTTTGCAATGTGACCTACGTAAACTGCGAGGTGAAAGACTGGTTACTATCAATAAATTTTATGTAGATACTTCTTATATAATTTCTAATGATTCTATATAAATTTAGATTTTTATTTGTATGCAGACCTAACTTTAAATGAACCTTATACTTGTTCACCTTTTAATTATTGGCTGTTTAAATAGTCGAATTTCAGGGTTTGAAGTGAGTGATTATGGATTAGAGTTTTACCATCTACTGGTTGAAGTTATGCACGAAGATCTTCAGCGAAATACCTCGCTATAACTATTTGGTCCATGTGTGACCGCGTGTAAGGTCACGAGACAATTGAGATATTTTGTTTTTATGATACGTGCATTAAAAATGAGGTTGAGGTCATGACAGATAAGTAAAATTAACCTAACCTGAGAATTAGTGGGAAAACGAAAATATGTGTCGTCATAAACATTACCAACAAGTAATAGAGAGGATACTGCTGTATGCTGAAAAAACGGTAAACATTCAGAGCAACAATAGAATTGGTAGATAGGTTTAGTGAATTTTTTTCCCCAACATGAATAAAACACAGGGGTACCACAGGACTGGTCGAGAGCTTATAAAGAAGAAGAATAAAAGCTGAAGTCTCGCCTTGATATCGATTGTGCCGAACATAATACAGAATAGTGAAGAATATTCAAGAAAGTTTCAGTTGCATCTCACACGTTCTGATTTCCCGGGGATTTTAAGAGAATAGGAGGGAAGATGGAGGGATTCTGGGTTATATATACCCGGGGATTGAGCAGTTTGGGTAGAGATAATCATGATGCAGACACACGATAGACAGCGTCGTGAGAGCGAGCGAGAGAGAGAGAGAGCGAGAGAGAAAGAGAAGGAAGGGGGGGGGGGGGGGGGTGTTCACCAACACAATGGAGGTTTGGAGAGCTAATTATGGTAATGTATTTAATTTTTATAATGACCAGTAGTTTTTCAGTTAATTTGTCTTCTTGTGACGCACCTGTTAGAAATAAGAGAGTGAGAAAAAAAAAGGGGGGGGGGGTAAATACAGAGGAAAGAGAGAGAGAGAAAGATTTTTACTGAAGCGCTCATAGTAGTATTTACTAGATCAGGCTTAAGGCTGTGGTGCTTGGTGCCGGTGACCGCCATCTTGGTTTGTGACGTCACGGCGGCAAAAATTCCTCAAAATTCCTCAAAAATGACTCAAAATGACTCAAAATTTCCCGTTTTCGAGGGAAAAATTCCCGTTTCGAGGAAAAATTAGGATTTCAAAAAACCACAAATGTCTTTTGCCTTAGAAAGAACACCAATTCCTAAAATAGGCTTAAGCATCCTTAACTCAAGCCTCAGTTAAGCCATTTCTAGGAATAAGGATACCATGACCTTTGACCTTGACCCCGGCGGCCATATTGTATCCGCCATCTTGGATCCACCATCTTAGATCCGCCATTGTGTTCTCGAACATTCCGTCGATGTGTTATCCGCCATTTTGAATTATGACGTCACCGTTGCAATTTTCGTTACGCTCGCCATCTTTAACTTTTTTATTATCCGATTTTAATGAAAATTTTTTTAAAAATTATAAAAAAATTCACTTAATAAAATTTTAATCAAAAATATCGAAAAAACATATATTTACGACACGGAGCTCGGAGTCCTCGGTTCGAACCCGGTGAGGGCAAAAAAAAATAAAAATGGTGACCGATCCTTCCCCTGTGGCGGGGTGCTGGCAGACTGACTCCCACCACTTTTTATCATCATCTAGTATGACGTCATGGCCGCCATCTTGAAATTTGGACGCCATCTTGAAAATCTTTATTTATTATCCGATTTTAATGAAAAAAATTCCAAAATTTATCAAAAAATTAACGTATTTAAATTCTGTTTGATTATATCGATGTACGTCCTTGGTTCGATTCCCGACGAGAGTAAACAGTCGATCCTTCCTCCATGAAAGCTACCTAGACTGATCTATCACCACCAATACCAAGGTATATATCGTCAACTGGTATGACATCATCTCCGCCATCTTGTCTTCATCCACTGGAGACCACCATCTTGTTTTCGTGTGCTAGAGTGTGCCGATATCATGTAGTATAATTATCTGGTCACCACACCTTTGACCTTGACCTTAAACTTTGACATTGAACTTGAACTTTGACCTTGACCTTGAACTTTGACCTTGACCTTGAAATTTGACCTTGACCTTGAACTTTGACCTTGAAATTTGACCTTGACCTTGAAATTTGACCTTGACCTTGAACTTTGACCTTGACCTTGAACTTTGACTTTGACCTTGAACTTTGACCTAGACCTTGACCTTGAAATTTGACCTCGACCTTGAAATTTGACCTTGACCTTGAAATTTGACCTTGACCTTGAACTTTGACCTTGACCTTGAACTCTGACCTTGACCTTTAAATTTGACCTTGACCTTGAAATTTGACCTTGACCTAGAAATTTGACCTTGACCTTGAAATTTGACTTTGACCTTGAAATTTTACTTTGTCCTTGAAATTTGACTTTGTCCTTGATGTCCATCACGGATCCGTCATTTTATGTTCAGTACATGCTACCAGGAGCGACCACCTGCTGGAGTACACCATCTTGTGCGTGTACTCGTATTACCATCATGCTAGTTTTATTCTAACATGCTACAGTGCAGTAATCATTTATTACTGAGGTACCCACCATCTTAAAATTTGACCGCCATCTTGAAATCATGTAATTATTTAGCTAGAAATGCGGGAAAAATTCCAATAGTCTCCGAAAAAATCATTTATTAATTTACAAATCGAATCGATGGATCCCTGTCCACGGTTAGATTCTTGACCAGAGACAGTTGTAACTAATTATTAAATAAATGTTAGGTTCTGTTTTCCATTACCTTTCGCGGAGTTTATTAATCATTCACTCTACGAAAATCAACTCAAGTCAATATACCGGACCAACGAATTAAATCAGTGCCGATTAGCCTATTATGAAAGTCTAATTTTTCAATAATCTGAATAACATATAAGCCGTTCATGTACAAAGCCACACATATAGATCAATTGCCTTCAGTCCAAGAGACCGAGTCATGTCATTATCAGACGTATAGGCTAGTCATTTCAGGACCACATGACCTTCGTAATCCAACGTGACATTTTTATACATTCTAAAGGACCAAGTAACCTTGTAAAATATTTTAGTAACACCAAGAGGTGATAAACTAGTAAATATTCAATCACTACATTTTTTACTACGCGCAGTCAACAAAAAAGGAAGCACCAACAACGAAAAGACAGCACCACCAACGAAAAGACAGCACATTTGGAAGCACCGACTACGAAAAGGCAGCACATTTGGAAGCACCGACAACGAAAAGGCAGCACATTTGGAAGCACCGTCATCGAAAAGGCAGCACATTTGGAAGCACCAACAACGAAAAGGCAGCACATTTGGAAGCACCGACAACGAAAAGGCAGCACCGACAACGAAAAGGCAGCACATTTGGAAGCACCGACAACGAAAAGGCAGCAGCGACAACGAAAAGGCAGCACATTTGGAAGCACCGACAACGAAAAGGCAGCACCGACAACGAAAAGGCAGCACATTTGGAAGCACCGACAACGAAAAGGCAGCACCGACAACGAAAAGGCAGCACATTTGGAAGCACCGACAAAGAAAAGGCAGCACCGCCAACGAAAAGGAAGCACATTTGGAAGCACCGACAAAGAAAAGGCAGCACCGCCAACGAAAAGGAAGCACATTTGGAAGCACCGACAACGAAAAGGCAGCACCGCCAAAGAAAAGACAGCACATTTGGAAGCACCGACAACGAAAAGGAAGCACCATCAACGAAAAGGCCGCACCGCCAACGAAAAGGAAGCACATTTGGAAGCACCGGCAAAGAAAAGGCAGCACCGCCCACGAAAAGGAAGCACATTTGGAAGCACCGACAAAGAAAAGGCAGCACCGACAACGAAAAGGCAGCACATTTGGAAGCACCGACAACGAAAAGACAGCACCGACAACGAAAAGGCAGCACATTTGGAAGCACCGACAACGAAAAGGCAGCACCGACAACGAAAAGGCAGCACATTTGGAAGCACCGACAAAGAAAAGGCAGCACCGCCAACGAAAAGGAAGCACATTTGGAAGCACCGACAAAGAAAAGACAGCACCGCCAACGAAAAGGAAGCACATTTGGAAGCACCGACAACGAAAAGGCAGCACCGCCAAAGAAAAGACAGCACATTTGGAAGCACCGACAACGAAAAGGAAGCACCATCAACGAAAAGGCCGCACCGCCAACGAAAAGGAAGCACATTTGGAAGCACCGGCAAAGAAAAGGCAGCACCGCCCACGAAAAGGAAGCACATTTGGAAGCACCGACAAAGAAAAGGCAGCACCGCCAACGAAAAGGAAACACATTTGGAAGCACCGACAACGAAAAGGCAGCACCATCGACGAAAAGGAAGCACATTAATTTGTCATTGACTGCAATATTTATTGGTTCCAATATTCATTGGCTCCAATATTCATTGGCTCCAATATTCAATGGCTCCAATATTCATTGACTCCAATATTCATTGGCTCCATCAGTCATTGACACCTACAGTCTTTTGGTTCCAAAAGTCTTTTGGCCCCAAATATATTAGGCTAGAATTCTTCGAGTCTAAGAGACTATGAGACCACATGGCTACAGAACTACGTGACTACGAATCTTCAAGTTTACGAGACTGCGAGGCTACAGAGCTACGAAGCCTCTAGTACACAGGTTTACGTGACTGCGAGGATACAGGACTACCAGTCTGCATGAGTACTTGACTACGAAGCTACTCGTCTACAAGGCTACAATTACAGCATCTGTTTTCGTCAGAATTTTCTCTTTTGCTCCAACTGCACCACCAGCATTATGTTATAAGATTACAAGGCCGCCTGCTTACGTAGCTTCAAGTCTACGAGGATACTTGTATACGTAGCTTCAATTCTACGAGGTCCTAAGACTTCATGACTACGCGACTTCGAGCCATGAGGTTACGAGATTACGTGACTACGAATCTTCATGTTTACGAGACTGCGAGGCTACAGAGCTACGAAGCCTCTAGAAAACGAGTTTACGTGACTGCGTGGATACAGGAATACAAGTCTGCATGAGTTCTTGACTACGAAGCTACTCGTCTGCAAGGCTCCAATTGACACATCTGTCTTCGATGGAATTTTCTCTTTTGCTACATCTACGCCATCAGCATTATGTTATAAGATTACAAAGCTACTTGCTTACGTAGCTTCAAGTCTACGAGGCTCCAATACATCATGACTACGAGACTACGAACCATGAGGTTACGAGACTATGCGATTGCAAGTCTTCAAGGTTACGTCATCGCGAGGCTATAGGACTACGAAGCTTCCAGAACGCATGGTTACGAGAATGCATGACTAATTGGCCGCATGGCTACGAAATTTTATGTCTCTGACTGACTACAATAGCACTATTCAGTGGTGAGAGTTAATTTATTTCATGCAAAGGTACTTGCTGCAAGCAGTTCCGCTTTTCAACATCAGATGACGTCACGTTTTGCTTGCAGGTAAAATAATATTTATTTATTTTATGCGGGATGCGGGTTGTTCACTATCGGTCGCATAAGAAGAATGGCATCGATAGTCTTCAAGGAGAAGGAAGTTCGTCCTTCCTGCTAGTGCTTCTCAGATTTCTCACAGTCCGCCATCTTGGATTGCGACGTCACGGCTGCTATCTTGGATGGGTGTGACTTTGACCTTTGACCGAAACCGCAGGAATGATCGCAAGCACACGGATTAACCATCATAATATTGATAAGAATAATCAGGAGCATACGGAGAAAACCATCATAATATTGGCAAGAATAATCAGGAGCACACGGAGAAAAACGACACATGTTTTCTTTGATATCATAAAATTACAGGAAAAAAATATTTAAAAATAAAAATAAATTAATAAAAAAATTTAAAATAAAAACAAAAAATACATAAACTGATTCTGCTAGCTTGTACACTTATCATTGTTGAGAAAAGATAGAGTTCTAGTACAAGCCAGAATTTTATGTATTTTTTGTTTTTATTTTAAATTTTTTTATTAATTTATTTTTATTTTTAAATATTTTTTTCCTGTAATTTTATGATATCAAAGAAAACATGTGTCGTTTTTCTCCGTGTGCTCCTGATTATTCTTGCCAATATTATGATGGTTTTCTCCGTGTGCTCCTGATTATTCTTATCAATATTATGATGGTTAATCCGTGTGCTTGCGATCATTCCTGCGATTTCGGTCAAAGGTCAAAGTCACACCCATCCAAGATAGCAGCCGTGACGTCGCAATCCAAGATGGCGGACTGTGAGAAATCTGAGAAGCACTAGCAGGAAGGACGAACTTCCTTCTCCTTGAAGACTATCGATGCCATTCTTCTTATGCGACCGATAGTGAACAACCCGCATCCCGCATAAAATAAATAAATATTATTTTACCTGCAAGCAAAACGTGACGTCATCTGATGTTGAAAAGCGGAACTGCTTGCAGCAAGTACCTTTGCATGAAATAAATTAACTCTCACCACTGAATAGTGCTATTGTAGTCAGTCAGAGACATAAAGTTTCGTAGCCATGCGGCCAATTAGTCATGCATTCTCGTAACCATGCGTTCTGGAAGCTTCGTAGTCCTATAGCCTCGCGATGACGTAACCTTGAAGACTTGCAATCGCATAGTCTCGTAACCTCATGGTTCGTAGTCTCGTAGTCATGATATATTGGAGCCTCGTAGACTTGAAGCTACGTAAGCAAGTAGCTTTGTAATCTTATAACATAATGCTGATGGCGTAGATGTAGCAAAAGAGAAAATTCCATCGAAGACAGATGTGTCAATTGGAGCCTTGCAGACGAGTAGCTTCGTAGTCAAGAACTCATGCAGACTTGTATTCCTGTATCCACGCAGTCACGTAAACTCGTTTTCTAGAGGCTTCGTAGCTCTGTAGCCTCGCAGTCTCGTAAACATGAAGATTCGTAGTCACGTAATCTCGTAACCTCATGGCTCGAAGTCGCGTAGTCATGAAGTCTTAGGACCTCGTAGAATTGAAGCTACGTATCCAAGTATCCTCGTAGACTTGAAGCTACGTAAGCAGGCGGCCTTGTAATCTTATAACATAATGCTGGTGGTGCAGTTGGAGCAAAAGAGAAAATTCTGACGAAAACAGATGCTGTAATTGTAGCCTTGTAGACGAGTAGCTTCGTAGTCAAGTACTCATGCAGACTGGTAGTCCTGTATCCTCGCAGTCACGTAAACCTGTGTACTAGAGGCTTCGTAGCTCTGTAGCCTCGCAGTCTCGTAAACTTGAAGATTCGTAGTCACGTAGTTCTGTAGCCATGTGGTCTCATAGTCTCTTAGACTCGAAGAATTCTAGCCTAATATATTTGGGGCCAAAAGACTTTTGGAACCAAAAGACTGTAGGTGTCAATGACTGATGGAGCCAATGAATATTGGAGTCAATGAATATTGGAGCCATTGAATATTGGAGCCAATGAATATTGGAACCAATGAATATTGGAACCAATAAATATTGCAGTCAATGACAAATTAATGTGCTTCCTTTTCGTCGATGGTGCTGCCTTTTCGTTGTCGGTGCTTCCAAATGTGCTTCCTTTTCGTTGGCGGTGCTGCCTTTTCTTTGTCGGTGCTTCCAAATGTGCTTCCTTTTCGTGGGCGGTGCTGCCTTTTCTTTGCCGGTGCTTCCAAATGTGCTTCCTTTTCGTTGGCGGTGCGGCCTTTTCGTTGATGGTGCTTCCTTTTCGTTGTCGGTGCTTCCAAATGTGCTGTCTTTTCTTTGGCGGTGCTGCCTTTTCGTTGTCGGTGCTTCCAAATGTGCTTCCTTTTCGTTGGCGGTGCTGCCTTTTCTTTGTCGGTGCTTCCAAATGTGCTTCCTTTTCGTTGGCGGTGCTGCCTTTTCTTTGTCGGTGCTTCCAAATGTGCTGCCTTTTCGTTGTCGGTGCTGCCTTTTCGTTGTCGGTGCTTCCAAATGTGCTGCCTTTTCGTTGTCGGTGCTGTCTTTTCGTTGTCGGTGCTTCCAAATGTGCTGCCTTTTCGTTGTCGGTGCTGCCTTTTCTTTGTCGGTGCTTCCAAATGTGCTTCCTTTTCGTGGGCGGTGCTGCCTTTTCTTTGCCGGTGCTTCCAAATGTGCTTCCTTTTCGTTGGCGGTGCGGCCTTTTCGTAGATGGTGCTTCCTTTTCGTTGTCGGTGCTTCCAAATGTGCTGTCTTTATTTGGCGGTGCTGCCTTTTCGTTGTCGGTGCTTCCAAATGTGCTTCCTTTTCGTTGGCGGTGTTGCCTTTTCTTTTTCGGTGCTTCCAAATGTGCTTCCTTTTCGTTGGCGGTGCTGCCTTTTCTTTGTCGGTGCTTCCAAATGTGCTGCCTTTTCGTTGTCGGTGCTGCCTTTTCGTTGTCGGTGCTTCCAAATGTGCTGCCTTTTCGTTGTCGCTGCTGCCTTTTCGTTGTTGGTGCTTCCAAATGTGCTGCCTTTTCGTTGTCGGTGCTTCCAAATGTGCTGCCTTTTCGTTGTCGGTGCTTCCAAATGTGCTGCCTTTTCGATGACGGTGCTTCCAAATGTGCTGCCTTTTCGTTGTCGGTGCTTCCAAATGTGCTGCCTTTTCGTAGTCGGTGCTTCCAAATGTGCTGTCTTTTCGTTGGTGGTGCTGTCTTTTCGTTGTTGGTGCTTCCTTTTTTGTTGACTGCGCGTAGTAAAAAATGTAGTGATTGAATATTTACTAGTTTATCACCTCTTGGTGTTACTAAAATATTTTACAAGGTTACTTGGTCCTTTAGAATGTATAAAAATGTCACGTTGGATTACGAAGGTCATGTGGTCCTGAAATGACTAGCCTATACGTCTGATAATGACATGACTCGGTCTCTTGGACTGAAGGCAATTGATCTATATGTGTGGCTTTGTACATGAACGGCTTATATGTTATTCAGATTATTGAAAAATTAGACTTTCATAATAGGCTAATCGGCACTGATTTAATTCGTTGGTCCGGTATATTGACTTGAGTTGATTTTCGTAGAGTGAATGATTAATAAACTCCGCGAAAGGTAATGGAAAACAGAACCTAACATTTATTTAATAATTAGTTACAACTGTCTCTGGTCAAGAATCTAACCGTGGACAGGGATCCATCGATTCGATTTGTAAATTAATAAATGATTTTTTCGGAGACTATTGGAATTTTTCCCGCATTTCTAGCTAAATAATTACATGATTTCAAGATGGCGGTCAAATTTTAAGATGGTGGGTACCTCAGTAATAAATGATTACTGCACTGTAGCATGTTAGAATAAAACTAGCATGATGGTAATACGAGTACACGCACAAGATGGTGTACTCCAGCAGGTGGTCGCTCCTGGTAGCATGTACTGAACATAAAATGACGGATCCGTGATGGACATCAAGGACAAAGTCAAATTTCAAGGACAAAGTAAAATTTCAAGGTCAAAGTCAAATTTCAAGGTCAAGGTCAAATTTCTAGGTCAAGGTCAAATTTCAAGGTCAAGGTCAAATTTCAAGGTCAAGGTCAAATTTCAAGGTCAAGGTCAAAGTTCAAGGTCAAGGTCAAAGTTCAAGGTCAAGGTCAAATTTCAAGGTCAAGGTCAAATTTCAAGGTCGAGGTCAAATTTCAAGGTCAAGGTCAAGGTCAAAGGTCAAGGTCAAGGTCAAAGTTCAAGGTCAAATTTCAAGGTCAAGGTCAAAGTTCAAGGTCAAGGTCAAATTTCAAGGTCAAGATCAAAGTTCAAGGTCAAGGTCAAATTTCAAGGTCAAGGTCAAAGTTCAAGGTCATGGTCAAATTTCAAGGTCAAGGTCAAATTTCAAGGTCAAGGTCAAAGTTCAAGTTCAAGGTCAAATTTCAAGGTCAATGTCAAAGTTCAAGGTCAAGGTCAAAGGTGTGGTGACCAGATAATTATACTACATGATATCGGCACACTCTAGCACACGAAAACAAGATGGTGGTCTCCAGTGGATGAAGACAAGATGGCGGACATGATGTCATACCAGTTGACGATATATACCTTGGTATTGGTGGTGATAGATCAGTCTAGGTAGCTTTCATGGAGGAAGGATCGACTGTTTACTCTCGTCGGGAATCGAACCAAGGACGTACATCGATATAATCAAACAGAATTTAAATACGTTAATTTTTTGATGAATTTTGGAATTTTTTTCATTAAAATCGGATAATAAATAAAGATTTTCAAGATGGCGTCCAAATTTCAAGATGGCGGCCATGACGTCATACTAGATGATGATAAAAAGTGGTGGGAGTCAGTCTGCCAGCACCCCGCCACAGGGGAAGGATCGGTCACCATTTTTATTTTTTTTTGCCCTCACCGGGTTCGAACCGAGGACTCCGAGCTCCGTGTCGTAAATATATGTTTTTTCGATATTTTTGATTAAAATTTTATTAAGTGAATTTTTTTATAATTTTTAAAAAAATTTTCATTAAAATCGGATAATAAAAAAGTTAAAGATGGCGAGCGTAACGAAAATTGCAACGGTGACGTCATAATTCAAAATGGCGGATAACACATCGACGGAATGTTCGAGAACACAATGGCGGATCTAAGATGGTGGATCCAAGATGGCGGATACAATATGGCCTCCGGGGTCAAGGTCAAAGGTCATGGTATCCTTATTCCTAGAAATGGCTTAACTGAGGCTTGAGTTAAGGATGCTTAAGCCTATTTTAGGAATTGGTGTTCTTTCTAAGGCAAAAGACATTTGTGGTTTTTTGAAATCCTAATTTTTCCTCGAAACGGGAATTTTTCCCTCGAAAACGGGAAATTTTGAGTCATTTTGAGTCATTTTTGAGGAATTTTGAGGAATTTTTGCCGCCGTGACGTCACAAACCAAGATGGCGGACACCGGCACCAAGCACCACAGCCTGAAGCCTGATCTAGTAAATACTATTATATACTACTGCTCATGAAGTTTGTTTTTCATGTTGCACTTTTCTGCACCTTTTACACTATCAATTGTACTTGTTTTGATGGCTATCTTTGTTTCAAGGAAAATATTTTAGCTCTCCTAATACTTTACCAGTATCTCTAAAATATTTATATCTCAATTAATATTTTCTAATTGATCACTTTTTTTTACATTTATTAATGTTTTGATAAAGGCTGGTGAAATAATTAGATTGTTTTAGTGTGATTACTATAATCCTTTAATTTTGATTCTTTGTTAAATAAAATATTAATTTGTGTGTGTAATAAAAATAAATAATGTGTACAAGACATAACAAGATAGAGATAACAACCATATCTAGAAATAATATGTATTTCTGCTTTAGTATTTTTTCTAAAAGAAAAGAGAGGTAAAAAATAAAATTCAAATAAACATACTTTATCTTGTTGTTGATGTTCTGCCACCCCTCAAATTTTTTGGACTTACTTTATTTTTTTCCCCTCTGTTTTTAATTAATGTTTAGGCTACATCTGGACAATCTATTTTTCTCCTTGACTGTTAAAACTTTGGTAAATAGAGCTTTACACGCAGTGAGTATTGGGTTTAGATGGGACCGGCCTCACATGGTGAACTCTGCTTCTTTCGTCTCTGCAGCTATTGTTTATTCCTACACTGCATTTTTAAGTAAGCATTTACCCGGGTCTTATTGTTCATAATCACGTGTCCCTCACTTGGAAAAGTGACACAGTTAAAAAGATAATTGAAGTATCCTATTTTACTATTGCATAACTTCATAATTTGAGGAATTATTTAATGAATAACTTTAGTAAATCTTATAAAGATTTTATATAGGGGTACATCTAAACCCAAAATCAGTTTGTTTGATAGTACCTGAGAAAAATGTGTACCTCAAGTGAAATTCACCAAAAATACATTACCTTTTTTCATTGTACATATCAAAAAAGGCAGTGGTTTACAAAGAAAAAAAGAAATATGATTGCCAACAGCAGGTTCTGGGTCCATTGAAACACGCCCGCACATACACTTAGGCCTCTATTATTATAGTATTTGATTTGCAATTGTAATGCCAGTCTAGTAAATTTTCAATTAATTGTATGGCAAAATGTAACAAGTTTTGGCTTTTAATATTATATATAGTCTGAATTCGACCGCCAAGCCAAACTTACAGCTATATTTTTCACATACTTTTTGACAAAAGTTGCAATGAAATAATTTTGCGACATAGACGATTGTTTTTCTTGTTTTTGTAGATTTTAATAGAACTATTTACAATCTGTCGTTTCACAGAATTAGAGAGAAACTAAGAGTTAATAGTGCATATATAAAACAGGGAATTAAAAAAGTGATTGAATTAAAAAAAAAATATTTGTCGATTACGTGTTTTATTTACTTTCCTTTGCCTTTCTCTTCACATTTCCGGTGTGTTATCTGCAATGACTTCCACAGTACAAATGTTAGCGAACGCTCAATGCAAGTGCTATTTACGTAAACACTTCTCTGCTGGTCACAATCGCGCTGTTTGCATCGCAAAACGAACAGGAATTCGGCCACACCACCAGACTCGAGCCAACTGATGGATCACCGGCAACTGTGGAGGAAAAAAGGGCGGAAACTAGTTAACAGGCTTCCATTGATTCACTCCCCCTTTTTGGATCGCAGCACAAACAGCTGCTCTCTTTGACAATCACAGGCTTACCTAGTGTACGAGCGTGCACCAGTCTAGTCACTCCGATCAACGAAATGGTTCACATTTATGAGATGATCTGGACTGGGATAGTACAACTTAATTATTTATGTGCCCTGTTTAATTGCGAAGTATGACACCCAGCCGTTTCTTTCACTTGAATTTGGTTTGATTAGAGTGTAACTGCATGACTATATCTATTATTTAACTGAAATACAAAAATCAAATAGTAAAATTATTTCCAAATATAAATTTTTATATTGAAAAAATAATCAACCAGGAAAATAAAGAATATGTTTCTTAGAACCGAAAGAAAATATGTCTATTCCAATTACCAGCTGCGATTAACTTAAGTACTGTATCTTGTATACCGATACATAATGTAGAAAATGCAAGCCAAGTGAGTTATATATATATATGTTTAACACATTGCTTTACCAATCTTGTCTTTGAAATTATCGTTACCTAAGACACACTTTTTACGATACCCTTTTGTCGAAGAGTAGCTAGTGAAGCATGCCATAAAAATATAACAGACGCGCACACAGTATGAAATTAAATCATCAAACTGCGTTTTCACTTTTTCAGTTGAAATTCATTACCTAGTGCGCGTTCACTTCTACTAGAGCACATATTTGATCTTAGTGATTTATTCCTAACAAAACTATAAGCCTGAATACGTCAATTGTATTACCTATTTAAAAATTAACAAAAGAACTGATGAAAAATATTTACTAACAGATAAAAATCGCATATAAAATGAATTGCGGTACTTTAACTGCGCTCACATTTTCCAAAAAAATTTAGGTTTTCCGATAAGTAGGAAGGCTTACCACAAAATATATAAGTGAGGCCAAAAAATTAGTTTTATATCAAATTTAATTCCACACTTTACATAATATAGAGCAGGCTTGTTTTAAGGCTTCATAGTAAACTTAATATAATGCGCTGGCTTTGACAGTTCAGAAATGTATGTTTACAACAAACTGAAGTTAAATAAATAATTAGGACTGCGTGAACCTGCACTAATGATAAGCGTCTATCTGCCACTGGGTAAGGCTCTGAGTGTTGAAATTAATACAGATGCAGAAATAAAAAGAAAACACGTTAAGCAGCATTTCGGAAGTATACTTCCAAAACCTTCCGTCAAATAAACAATATTCTGTATTTTTTCCACATAATCGAATTACACATGTTTGGTGCTGATACATAATTTGTTCTCTTTTAAATTCGATGCTTCTTGAGAAAAATGCGCTGAAAATTGTCAAACTAAAAAAAAAAATATAATAAAACTGCCAGGTCAATGTTTAAAGAATCATGGTTGAACTCATCACGCCATTTCACTGACTCGGTGGTGGCGACATGCTTGAGGCACGTGCATGCTCCCTTAGCCTTGCTTCTGCTTATGCAGCAATATCTACAGTTCCAGGTTGAACTTTAAACTAAGCCACGCGCAATCAGCAAGACCTTTTCAAGTGCAACTGCCTTAAAGCCTGTAGGGTAGGTCGAGACGACCACGTGCCCAGAGCGCAACGAAAAGTCACGCGCCCAAAAATCGTGTAACGCGCGACACTAAGCAATTGGTTATGGTGTGGCCTTGTGGCTGCGGGTATGTCAACTGCACACTACACACATTATTATTAAGCCTAACGACATACACATAACCTGTAATTGTGCTGTTCTAGGAATAACACTACAACTCCTTGAATCGCGAAATCATGTATGATATTTCAGCCATGGAACAAAATTCGGAAAACACACGAGAGCAGCAGCGCTGCCTGCGGCGGCCAGGCGGCGAACTGCGGCGCGGGCCGGAAGTGGGCTCGCAGTTCCGGAACATGGTCTGGTTCACACGCCGCGGACACTCGAGCAGGCGGGTAGCTGTGCGCACGCACCTGTACTCTATACTCCGTGACTCACGCACACCTGTGCCCTGTACTCCGTGACTCACGCACACCTGTGCCCTATACTCCGTGACTCACGCACAGCTGTGCCCTATACTCCGTGACTCACGCACACCTGTGCCCTATACTCCGTGACTCACGCACACCTGTGCCCTATACTCCGTGACTCACGCACACCTGTGCCCTATACTCCGTGACTCACGCACACCTGTGCCCTATACTCCGTGACTCACGCGCACCTGTACTCTATACTCGGTGACTATTTGCACGCACCTGCACTTCATACTTCGTGACTTACGGGCACATGTAATACTCCGGTTTATATGAATAATAAATTATGAAATTGCGTAAATATATTTCTTTGGCTTCTGGAACACTTAAAGCACATTCTGATCGTGTTATTGTACGCTATATAGGATTTAAAAAACCTGTGCAAAAATAAATTATTTACCGGGTTACAAAATGTGCAGACACTTTGTCAATTACTTTTTCTAACCGATCTCTCTCTAAAAAAAAAAGCAGACCCTCCTATCTGAAACTATTTTTTTTACCATAACTAATGTTTAGAATTTAGTGTTCGAATTTATGAACAAATTATGTGATAATAGCTGTCTTTACTTTCTAAGGTAAATATGTTTTGATTTGAATCGAAATTTTATAGCATGTTGTCACCTGATGTAAATAAATGAATTGATTATTTATCCAGAAAAAAACACAATGGAACACGTGATATAACTGTCAATACGCGAATGCTGACTTTCAGCTGTGACCAGAGCAGTATTCAATACTCCAGTAAAGCCACAACTTTTAATATCGATCTTTAATGACAGTAATAATTAATTATCAAGATCATTTTTCAAATCAGAGATCAACTCTTCTTAAAAGCGGTAATTGTATTGAACTGCACTAAGCTAAGTTATTGTGTTGGACAGAGCGCAGAGAGATTTAAATGACCTGCAAACAGTTTTTAGCTACAACATTGTATACATGGTTACCATTTAAACTTTCACAACTTCGTGCATGTAGTATACATTTGGTAATTAAATTATAAAATAATTATAGCTCTTGATATGTATGAATCTCATGGTTACATTTTCTTAGTTCGTAAGTGTATTTTCGTATGCACCGCACTTTAGGCTGCATTAAAGTTTGCGCTACATATGACCCTTAAAAATGTTTTAGTCTTACGTCCTAAGGGAACTATGAGCCCTTGAAAACAAAAACATACAGAAATAATTTTTTTAAACATGAATAAAAAAAATTACATGCAATAAATAAGGTCTTGGTCTTCTATGAAATAACTGTGTCAAAATTTGTACTATAACCAACGTTTCGAAGCAAGATGGAATCGCCATTTTCAGAGTGCTAACCATACAAAGCAAAGTAACAGCCACGTTAGCCTAATAGGCATACTACCTTATCGTTTAAAAAAATGTAATTTAACCATGCACTAAAACTCATTTTAAGATGGAACATCTACCTGATATCGCGGCGTTGCAGTGTACATGTGTGAACACACTCGACGTTGCAACCACCCACCGACCCCGCAAGGGCGCGCGGCGCCAGCAGACCGCGGACTCGCCAGTCACGCGAACTGGAGCCACGAGCGCGCGCGTGTATCGTCGCGACTGGATGTGGCTCTCGGGCACATTGCCTCAGTGACTCCTGCTGACCCAGCGGCACGCAGCAGCACTGTGCTGCGGTACTGTCCGCAGGTCGCTACACTGCCTCTCTGCAGTGGCGCAGTAAGCAAGCCCGAGGATCAAGACTGTGCTAGGATTGTTCATACTTAGGGGCATGCAGATTTCGCGAAAATATTTTGAGACTAGATGAAAGTTAAAACATTATAGCATCGTCTGTGTTTCGTGATTTGGTGAGTTTCTTTCAAGCGCATATCGATTGTTACAACACCAATCACAGTGATTCAGTGCGGAAGTAAACGCGTCCTGAGTGGCCCGGTCAAATAAGACAACGACTTCTCTCGCTAGACGGTCGCCAATCACAAGGAAGAAACCACAGGTGCGAGTATACCTTGTTGCAGTCTAATAAGTGTTCAGGTGTTCTCGTGAAAAATGCCTGCCCCTATTCATACTTAAACATGTAGTGCTCAGACACAAGGCTTCGGTGACTTCTGTTGACACAATGGTACGCGCTCCTGAATGTCTGCAACTCGCAGCACTGTGCTGCAGCACTGTCTGCAGGTCGCTACACTGCAGAGTGCCTTACTTCCTCTCTCTGTGGTGGCGCAGTAAGCAAGATCGAACACCCGGCCTATACTAGGATTGCTCCTTACATGGCCAGGGCATACTCTTTCTAATGACATTGGTGCTGTCGACGCTTTAAACACAAAAAAGATTTAACACGTTTATTATGAAGGTATTACAATCTGACAGTACGTATTTATATTTTACTAGGAAATATAGATAAAAGTCTCCATAAACCTAATATATTATTGCAGTTTATTAAAAGAGATTTTTCACAACGCAAACTCATTTTAAAAATATATCAGTTTCAGCCATTTGCTAATTCTGAAAAAAAAAATTAAAACAAAATGAAATACTCAACATTTTCAGAAAAAATGCAAACTCTCCCAAAGCAATGAATATTGAAATGAATAATTTATTTCAGAAGTAGACCTACACTGTTTGATTTGGAAAAAAAAGGCAATTGCCCACAACAGGTATATCATGCAGCAATTCTGCTCGATTTAGACGTTTTATCCAGTTTCATACGAGTAGCAAGTAAAGCGTGAATAATTCAATGAGTACAATTTCGGCAATGTCTGGAATTGTTATACTGTATTTAGTTTTATTTCCGGTTTTAATTTAAATAGAGAAATAAAACAACAATGATCTTCTTACAGTAGTACCATCTCATCTAGTGGTGTTATTAACTTTTGAATTTAACCAACAGAATGGCTATTATTGCGGTATTTTAGCGTCAAAAATATCTCTTTGATCTAAGTACCGTAAGCACGTAAGCAAAGCTAAAATTGATGTATCCGTGTTCTGACGAGAACTGTCTTCAGCGCACAAGGTTATTCCTTAAAGTTTCCACAATTTTGGTGGGATGATACCTCATCATTTCCTAGTCTTTTTAACAGTTAGATTTTTATTTTATTTTAGTGTAATTTTTGCAAGGTTGACAGTTTTCGTGTTGTATTTTATTACAGAATTTAGATTATTTAAAAATTGTTCTGATGTGAATATATTTTAATAATAAGTATAAATATTTGTCAAGTGTTTTTGTGTAATGGTAGTAATTTTGATTAGTAAGGCTTTGTTTCATTAAAATTTTATTTTTAATAGAAGTTTGAACTTTAATGCTGTGTGGGAAATCTGTAATACACCTGGTGACGTCAGACACTTACATTGGTGTTTCCCTCGTGAAGGGAAGAGAAGTTGACGAGCGGAGACGAGGCAGTCGGATTAGAAAATAGTGCACGCGTCCCGGTTCCAGCGAGCCACGCCTGTCTACGATAGGTGCAAAGCATTCTGTTTGTGCCCATGTTTTCTCGGAGATCATCTAGAACTTTATATATATATATATATATATATATATATATATATATATATTACCGGTCAAAAGTTTAAGACCACTGTGTAAAAAAATAAAATAACACATAGAACCTAAAGTTTTGCCGAGAAATATATTAAATTTTTTTGAAATATTCTTTTACATATAAGTAAAGAATACCTACAGCTGCGACGATAGGCTATGTTTAGTTTAGGTGTTATTAATTTATAAAGAGTGTATTGTAACTACAAAATTACCACACTTTGCGACATACAAAAATGTTTGGGTCCTATACTGTTAAAGTTATATCTACATGGAATTTTTTGTTTTCACAGAAAAGTGTGGTTGTGAGTTTGGTTGATAAAAAAAATCCGAAAAAATATCCAAAGAAAAGCTGGGCACTTTTATTGAAAAACAAATTTAAAAAAAGAGCACTCTTTTACATGATTTTTAAAAATTCATAACTTAACTATCGAGTAAGCTACAGAAGCCTGCTTTCTTCCTGCCTGTAGTTCATCTTCTGCTCAAGATACATGTATATATATTCTGGGTATGCTGTATTTTGGACTACAGCCGCTAGGGGGTTGTTTCAAGAATTTCTATCCCGCTGAGTGTTTAAGACTGTAATTGAATTATTTGTTAGTTATTTGTTGTGAACTATATCTATCAGCCTTTCTTCCATGGCCTCTCTGGTCTCTTTCTTGAGAGTTTGGCGTATGACAAAAAAATTGCGAAACCAAACCGCGACAAACTCGGCCCACCGTTCACTACCACTGGCTCAACTGACTCCATGTCAACATCAGAACCATCAGAGAGCATATCCATGTACATTGCCGAACAATTTTCTGCATTCTCCCTTCGCTTCTCGCGAGGTCGACGGCTGAGGCTCGCTCGAGCGCCAATTTCGCGCCTCGTTCGGGGGATAGTTTTTCCCACAGGCTCATTTCTCTCGGCTACCTTTTTGCCTCATTCGATACCTGCTACACTTCTCTGAATTTTAAATAGCTTCTGTTCGTTTTCTTTCTTTTCTTCAATACAACCCGCTTTTGCGATTAATGGCTCCAAAACCAAAGTTATTAACTTCATAGTAATTCCACTCGACTAGCATCACTCAGTGCTCACTCACGGACAACTTAAAAAGTTTATAACGGAAATTGGTTCATTAATTCGGAGTTACAGCTCTCACTGACTTCAATTCGACGCTCCGCCACAGCGCTCATTACGTCATAATTGCAAATGTTAGCATACGTAACGACCACGAGCAAAGTATGCTCGACTAAGATATATGTACTTCAACTATGCAGCTTTCATAGTTTACGAGTTTCAAGCAGCGTAGACTCCTCAACTGACATGACACCTAACCCGATATTGAAGACATTCATATTCCTGTCGGAAATTCACGTAAAACAAAACTGTAAGCCATAGTGACTCAGGCCATGCAACTTCAATTCCTTCAACTGAAAGGAAACATTGTAGGTGTGTTGCTATCGTCTTGGCATAACTTATGACGGCGTGTATCGGAATAAGTAGTATTTAATTTTATACACTGATCGTTATACAGGCTTGTGAGTTTTTTTTAAGCCTACGACTGATGTTTGTAGAGGTGTGCAGAACGATACTTCGCTGTGATAAATTTAAATATTTGGTAGCGAGTACAAACTGCTGCACTAAAAGATAGTATTTTGGTAAACTGTAGTACTGATGTAACGGAAATTGCCGCGAGAGTTACGAGTCATATGGGGGATCGTGCTGCGTTGATGGTAAATTTGCGAGCTACATATTTTCATAGCATAAACTTAACTTTCGCGGAGGATCGCGTCTCATATAAACTTCTTTGGGTGCATGTTCCAGGTAAACTTTGTTACGAGAAATGAACTTTATTTTTTGCATCACGTGCTTCTGGCGAAGCAAAGTTGACGCACGGCGCATTTAAACTGTCAAACAACAAGCAACTGCTGAGCTCAGTCTAGAGACTTTTCTTACTTAAGCGCCCTTAACTTTTTCATTATAAAATAATTTATAGTTTCTACAGCTGATTTTAAATGTTGCTAATTATTATATTTTTTAATTTTATTTAGTCAGATCTGCCATTTAAAAAGAAATATAGTATTAAATTTAATATGGTGTATAGTATACAATTTCGAGGCCTTTTCGAATGCAGTTTTTTTTTTGTAAAGCCTAGAGTAGTAAATTGTACATTTTTATTTTGCGAAAAAAAAAAAACAATGTATTTTCCTATAATAGTAATTCATGGAAATTTTAGCTTATTTGTTTATTTACTTGCTGACCTCAAAATCGTATCACTAATTTCTTTTGCTTTTTTTTTTGGAAAAATCTACTGTTTATTGCGACACTCTGATTTGGTCCAGATCCCTAAATTTAATGAGCTAAAATTATAATTATTATAATTTTTTCTTTTTTACCAACTTTAAATTTGAAAATAACTCGACCCGAATTGGGATATTATAGTGGGCCTTAAATGGTAGTAAAGCTTACCGCATAACAGAAAAAAAAAACTTTGTGTAGCTGAGTACATGAGATGTTTTGCCACGAAATAAACATCTAGTCCAATAACGACGGGTACTATTTGTAGTTAGTTAAGTATAAAAGTCGCTATGTAATTCTACTTATTTTTAAGGATCTACAGATAGAATGTAATGAACAGATTGTATTCGAATAATTTATAAATATATATATACTTCTGTTAATGTATAAACGTTTGGACATGCCCGTGATATCAGTGAATACGCTTAATAATCTAAAGAAACATAAATGTAAACATATTTATGTATGTTTTTTGACGGCATAGTACGAGTTGCCGAGCAGAGCGGGCGCCTTGCTTGTCTACTGCCCGCGCAACACGCGACCCTCCTCCTGGCGGGCCGCGACTGCAGATTGGCTCATTGTGGCAGCGGTGTAGCCCGCACGGACCGCCGCGCCGGCGTCACGGTGCGACCCTGAATGATTCATGAGAGCACCTCCGCGGCGCCGAGGAGTCGGGCGTCGCACCGCGAGGCGCGGCGAGACGTGCGCCCGGTCCCTGCGACACTCCCGGCGTCTCTCTCTGGTTCCCGGAGACAAGGGAGCTCCTCCACCACACCCACGTCGCCGCAGACACATCGGACCACTTAGTCCCTCTTTGGTGCTCTAGTTCCAACAGACAAGGGAGTTCCTCCATTAGCTCATCCACCTCTCTATCACCACAGACACATCGGACCACTTAGTGCCTCTTTGGTGCTCTAGTTCCTGCAGACAAGGGAGTTCCTCCATTAGCTCATCCACCTCCCTATCACCACAGACACACTAGACCACTTAGTGCCTCTTTGGTGCTCTAGTTCCTGCAGACAAGGGAGTTCCTCCATTAGCTCATCCACCACTCCATCACCACAGACACACGAGACCACTTCGTGTCTCTTTGGTGTTCTAGTTCCTAGAGAGAAGAGAGTTACTAATGAAGCTCATCCGCCATTCCCAAATCACCGCAGACACATCGGACCACTTAGTGCCTCTTTGGTGCTCTAGTTCCTGCAGACAAGGGAGTTCCTCCATTAGCTCATCCACCACTCCATCACCACAGACACACGAGACCACTTCGTGTCTCTTTGGTGCTCTAGTTCCTGCAGACAAGAAAGTTCCTCCATTAGCTCATCCACCTCTCTATCACCACAGACACATCGGACCACTTAGTGCCTCTTTGGTGCTCTAGTTCCTGCAGACAAGGGAGTTCCACCATTAGCTCATCCACCACTCCATCACCACAGACACACGAGACCACTTCGTGTCTCTTTGGTGTAGTTCCTGCAGACAAGGGAGTTCCTCCATTAGCTCATCCACATCTCTATCACCACAGACACATCGGACCACTTAGTGCCTCTTTGGTGCTCTAGTTCCTGGAGACAAGGGAGTTCCTCCATTAGTTCATCCACCACTCCATCACCACAGACACACGAGACCACTTCGTGTCTCTTTGGTGTTCTAGTTCCTGGAGAGAAGGGAGTTACTAATGAAGCTCATCCGCCATTCCCAAATCACCGCAGACACATCGGACCACCTAGTGCCTCTTTGGTGCTCTAGTTCCTGCAGACAAGGGAGTTCCTCCATTAGCTCATCCACCTCTCTATCACCACAGACACACGAGACCACTTCGTGTCTCTTTGGTGTTCTAGTTCCTGGAGAGAAGGGAGTTACTAATGAAGCTCATCCGCCATTCCCAAATCACCGCAGACACATCGGACCACTTAGTGCCTCTTTGGTGCTCTAGTTCCTGGAGACAAGGGAGTTCCTCCATTAGCTCATCCACCTCTCTATCACCACAGACACATCGGACCACTTAGTGCCTCTTTGGTGCTCTAGTTCCTGCAGACAAGGGAGTTCCTCCATTAGCTCATCCACCTCTCTATCACCACAGACACATCGGACCACTTAGTGCCTCTTTGGTGCTCTAGTTCCTGCAGACAAGGGAGTTCCTCCATTAGCTCATCCACCACTCCATCACCACAGACACACGAGACCACTTCGTGTCTCTTTGGTGTTCTAGTTCCTGGAGAGAAGGGAGTTACTAATGAAGCTCATCCACCTCTCTATCACCACAGACACATCGGACCACTTAGTGCCTCTTTGGTGCTCTAGTTCCTGGAGACAAGGGAGTTCCTCCATTAGCTCATCCACCTCTCTATCACCACAGACACATCGGACCACTTAGTGCCTCTTTGGTGCTCTAGTTCCTGCAGATAAGGGAGTTACTAATGAAGCTCATCCACCTCTCTATCACCACAGACACATCGGACCACTTAGTGCCTCTTTGGTGCTCTAGTTCCTGGAGACAAGGGAGTTCCTCCATTAGCTCATCCACCTCTCTATCACCACAGACACATCGGACCACTTAGTGCCTCTTTGGTGCTCTAGTTCCTGGAGAGAAGGCAGTTACTAATGAAGCTCATCCACCTCTCTATCACCACAGACACATCGGACCACTTAGTGCCTCTTTGGTGCTCTAGTTCCTGGAGACAAGGGAGTTCCTCCATTAGCTCATCCACCTCTCTATCACCACAGACACATCGGACCACTTAGTGCGTCTTTGGTGCTCTAGTTCCTGCAGACAAGGGAGTTCCTCCATTAGCTCATCCACCTCTCTATCACCACAGACACATCGGACCACTTAGTGCCTCTTTGGTGCTCTAGTTCCTGCAGACAAGGGAGTTCCTCCATTAGCTCATCCACCTCTCTATCACCACAGACACATCGGACCACTTAGTGCCTCTTTGGTGCTCTAGTTCCTGCAGACAAGGGAGTTCCTCCATTAGCTCATCCACCTCTCTATCACCAGAGACACATCGGACCACTTAGTGCCTCTTTGGTACTCTAGTTCCTGGAGACAAGGGAGTTCCTCCATTAGCTCATCCACCACTCCATCACCACAGACACACGAGACCACTTCGTGTCTCTTTGGTGTTCTAGTTCCTGGAGAGAAGGGAGTTACTAATGTAGCTCATCCGCCATTCCCAAATCACCGCAGACACATCGGACCAGTTAGTGCCTCTTTGGTATTCTAGTTCCTGGAGACAAGGGAGTTCCTCCATTAGTTCATCCACCACTCCATCACCACAGACACACGAGACCACTTCGTGTCTCTTTGGTGTTCTAGTTCCTGGAGAGAAGGGAGTTACTAATGAAGCTCATCCGCCATTCCCAAATCACCGAAGACACATCAGACCACATAGTGCCTCTTCGGTGCTCTATTTCCTAGAGAGTAAAAATTACTAAAGTAGTTCATTCACCACTCCCAAATCACTGCAGACACATCCACTATATGCGTGTATCTTTGGTGCTCTAGTTCCTGGAGACAAGGGAGTTCTTCCAGTAGCTCATCCACCACTCACGCATTACCCAAAAAACATTGGATTTCAGTCTGTCTCTTGTGTTCTCACGAGGAGCAGCTGCTAACCTCTCGCCATTCATGACGCACATCTGCAGAGCGAGTATAGCACTTATGCATTGTTTAGAACACAACTCATAGGTCTGCTGCCTAGCTGAATGCCATTTGGAATCATAACCCTTTTGATCTTGAGTGTATGTAGATTTGTCTTCATAGAAACTACATTAAATGTTTTTTTCTAGTCTAGATTGTAGGGTTACATGGCAAGAGTCGCTTTCAACCTCTTGGCTTATGGTTTGAGATCACGAACTTATTAATGATCATATACCCATAATTTTAGCATCCCTTGTTTTAACCAGCTTTAAAGTTGATTGACAATTATTATTCGATTTTCTGTCTACAATAAGGAACGCAGAAACATCAGACACAGTATCATTCACAAGGAAGTGGCCTTTAGACCAGAAGCCAAGTAGTAGTTAATGCTTATTCAAAGCCTAAATACTCAGTAGAGAAGAAGGCCAGAACATCATGAACATCTTTGTGCTGTGAGCACAATTATTTAATCGGGTCTTGAGTTGCCCTTCAATGGTGGGTTTGATGTAAATTTCACTCCTGACTACCAGGCAAGAAAGAAATTCCGAATGTAGGATTTTTGTCGATTATGACCTGAATTGTATGATATCCAATCCAAGACCTATTTTTGATTTGAAAAGTTTATCAGTTCCTTCAGTTATGGTTTTATTTTAAACCCCGTGTATCGAAAACATACACCACTAATCTAGCTTTTATTTTTGCAAACGTACTAAATCCTTTCATTTTACTTTAGTATCACTGTACATGAAAGAAGCCATTACTCGATAACGTACATGTAGCGTGCTCAGATGACGCCCTTGTCGCACCACGCATGACGCAATCGGAACTAACTTTAACCTCGCGCTAGTGTTCACATAGACGTAGCTCTGCAGTGCTTCTGTCGATCCGAGTGGTTGTGGTCGCGCATTTAGAGCTTACTCCTCCCTTGTAGGTTCACTCTAGCTCACTGAAACCAATGATTATCAAAAGTTAAAAGAATTCCGCTTGTGCAGTTTGTTGCAGACATTGGACGGTTGCCCTCGTACGATGCCCTCGTGCAGGGCATGTAGTGTCCAGGAATAGCACGAACAGACCTGGGCAGTAAGCAAGAGACATCCAATCCTCGCGCACACCTTTGACTACGGCAGAAGGTGTTCACCTCCATAGGACTCCTGCTAGATCGAGCCCCAACCAACTACGAGCGGCGCAGGGCAGTCTCTGACACCACCAGTTGAGATCTGCGACTGCAGTGGACGTAGACTACGAGACCAGCCCATCAGCATAGCCAGGAGCAGCCAGGGCACACCAACATCCCCAGCATCACAGGCACTGGCAGTAGGCTACAGCGTGGTCTACAGTATTTACCACAACACATCCAGTATGAATTGAAAGTAAGACTTATGAAATGGTCGTCAGATAGGTTTATGTATTCATGTAACCAAATGCTCTCGGTAAAGATCAGACACACTTACTATGACAAGACGCGCTCGAAAATGTCGGTAACACTTTAATAGACTTGGCGTGATGTTTTTTCTAGTTCATGTTGCTTTATCAATCTTTTCGCCAGCAATGCAGGGCAAGTGGGTTGAGGATAGTGAAGGAGGTAAATAAGCTTTTAGTGCGAGTGTCGACAGTGAATCCACTAGATGATAGCGTTAATTTCTGTGATGTGAAGACCACCATTCAACTTACTTGAAAATGTTTTCTTAATTTTTGCACATATATCTTGTAAGGTACGTTACAATTTGACAGCAGGAGGTTTATTTTGAGTTTAATTTTGTGACTCATTTGTCTGCACGAACTTATCGGGTTACCTCCATCAAAACATTTATCAATTAGCATAAATTGGTCTGACTTCATATAACTCGAATACTTAGACCCATTCCAGTGACTTTATAAAATAAAATAAAAAAATGAATCATTTAAGGTTATGTTTAGGGCACCAGCAGTTTCTAAGAAACTACAATTAGTTGTATCTTTATATTAATTAAAACAAGTAAAAGGGTTTGAATGATATGACTTAAAATAATATGAATGATATAATATTAGTATAGTAAATTTGAAACTAATGTTTATTACTTTTCAGTGTCATTCAAGTTAGGATAAAAGTGATACACATAAGTTACGTTATATCAGTGAAATATCGTCAAACACATGACACCGATTTCGTTAAATGTCTTAAATTATTAAATTAATAGTTTACAAAGTGAATTATTTTCCATTATCATGTTTATACAATATGTAGAGCAGGGTATTTCGTGGTAGTATCGATCGATTTATAAATTACTAGCTGCCCGACCCGGCTTCGCACGGCAATACTAATGGAAAAAAATTAAGCCACATCTCCCATTTACAGTAATGGTAAATAAAAAAAATTCAGTGAAAATTTATTACAATGCTGTAATATGTACCGGAGAGAAAATGAATACCACCGATGATTTCCGGACTCGTGCACGCAACGTACAACTGATGTACCCGTACTTCGCTACGGAAGTATACAGGCAGATCACTCTTGCGCCGCTCATTATACATGCCCCTCCTTGTGGGTACGCCACTGCCACGTGATGCCCGTTGCCATGGAGAAACAGAAGGCATGAACAATGCAAAATTCTGTTCTCATTCAGACAAAGTACCCACTGTTGCCTGGTTTTAACCACCCATGGGATCTAATTTTCGGAAAATGTCATCCTGCATAACATAAGGGACATTACTGTGAAGTTTCAAGTCTGTAAAATATATATACTTGAAAATAAGGGTAATAAAAATACAAATAAACACAGAGAAAGAAAAAAAAAACAATAGTTTAGGTTTGCGATTTAAAGTGATAAAAAGTATTGAAATACTAATTGAACTCTTATGATGGCTTCGTTGTTAATATCACACGGGTGTTTTTTACTTGTATGGGAAAATTAAGAATGATAAGGCATCTAGTGCGTGGCAACAATGTTAATAGGCAATAGGAAATAAACTTCTAGCACTTGCGGCATTGTCAACACACACTTCGTACATGTACTGAATGTTGTATCTAACCCCCTCCAACGCATTTGATTCTAAATTGGACTTTTAGTAAGGATCCCTAATGTTATTGATAATATAATATAGCCTATAGCCTTCCTCGATAAATGTACTATCCAACACAAAGAATTTTTCAATTCGGACCAGTGGTTCCTGAGATTAGCGCGTTCAAACAAACAAACCAACTCTTCAGCTTTATAATATTAGTATAGATATGTAACAATTTGGTTCAATAGTTACTCAATATGATTTTACAAGAGACAACTCAACATTCTGGTATTCAAAGAAAACTTGTGTTCAAAATGATTTTAAAAATTTAAATATTCTGGGGTTCTAAAAAGATTCGTGAATTTTACAAGATTTCCCTAAGAACGATACAACAAACCTGTAGTAATGGTTCTGGGTATTAGAACTATCTAGCACGGTTTCTGCCTTCTTGTTCCTGGAACTCCACATCAAATAATCCGTATCTTCATTCTGGGAACACCGTCGTAGCAGTTCCGCGACTTCGTCCTGGGAACGCCTCTCGGGGTGCTGTATGATTTCGAACTGTTAATTAATATGTATATTGTTTATTTCTTCGTCCTTGGAACGCCTGAATAATTCTTATAATTCTTCGTATAAGTTGTCTATTTTCTTCGTCCTGGGAACACCTGAATCATTCTTATAGTTCTTCTTATAAGTTGTCTATCTCTTCTAAATAATTTGCAGAGGTGTTAATTTCCTTGAACATAAATTTCCAAAACTTTAAACTTCGTACTATAAAAACTGTCATCATAAATTATCGAAAGTAATTTCTTGATTTACTATATTTCTTCAAACCAACTAAATATTTCTCAATTCATTGTAGAATTATTATTTTTCTCGTATTGTTTTGATAATATTCTTCTAAATAACATTAAATATCATAATTTACAATTTCTTCTTTACCACAATTATACGTCTAGTTTCTCAGTTGGTTTGAATATTAATCTCGTTTTCTTTTCCTCCGTCAAAATTCCAAACAATTTTTACTATTTTCAAGAAATAGTTTTTGTTCGGCTGTCTTCGTCCAATACCAGAGTGTTTTACAAAATTTAGTTATATATTATTACGAATGAAAAAAATTAAAATTAATTTTTTATGGTTTAACAAAAATGTAACTACGTGAGCAAAGAAGTTTAATACGAGAATATATACCTGCAATAATTATTAACTGATAGTTCATAGAGAAATACACATACACTGAGATGGCAATATAAAAAATAACACATTAATTTTGTTCCTCCATCTTGTATATAAAGTTTTCAAGTTCAACCTTTATAAACTCTTATAAAAAGCCCACAAATATTTCAAATGATCTCATATAGTTTTCTGGCAATCTGATTCAAATAGAGAACCAAAATTGTCCAAATGTTTAATTTGCCTACGTTTCAGTTATTTCAATATTGCAATAACATTATCAACCACCCAGTGAACCGAGTGCATAAATATGAAACTAAATGAGTTATATAACTTTTGAACCAACCGGTACTGACGTCATTATTAATTTACCCAAAGCTGAAGTCTACTGTTAATATTTTTTATGCAATAGATATTTTAGGGTTTGCTAGTTATGTATTTTTAATACTATAATTTTGCGAAGTTTTAAGTAATAAATATGTTATTCTTTTACAATGTAGTTACTTCATTAACAGATCTTACCCTTGATATTGTCACTTTGTGAGTCTTAAAAATGACTTCATCCATAGGAGAACGTCTTCTCAGTTATGCTTTTTCCCGGTTTCTAAAAGCCGTATTCTGATATTATATATAAATGTTAAAGTGAGTTTTAATGTTTGCTACTAAAGCACGTCAATATTACTAAACATATTTCGATAATTTTAGAAAAGCGGTAGATGATTTTTGGAATTTAATTATTTTTTTACATTTTATTCCATACAAACAAACATAGATACTACGTGGCAAGTCATTAAAATAAACTGACAAAGATAAAGTACGATTATATAGACCAATATAGTGTTTAGGTTTCAATAAACAGTTTTTTACACAATTATTTAATTGGATTTTATAACAAAAGAGATAAATCCTATATTTTATCTACTACTATGTAGTCTAGTGATGATATTGCGGATACCAGTTATTTCATAGCGACATAGATAAAGTTGGTGCTGCTATTGGCATCGCTGATGCACTAAAATGCATCTTGTCTAGTCGTAATTGCACGTGAGTGCTGTAACATTTATTCCTAGGTATTTGACAAGTTTTAATATTGAATTGTAAGCAATTGTGTATTGTGTAAGAAGATGTTACTTAATGTTTCTTATTGCCAGTGTGGGCTTATTTAATTCGTATAGGTAACAGCCAAGTGAATGCCAACCTTGGAAAACTAAATTGATATGTGCCAGGCCTCTATCGTTATTTGTACGGCTTACTAACAGAGAGAATCCTAATGTCAGCTTCGTTAATGTTGAATTTCTTGTGAAAATCTTGTTTTTTCCCCAATATACATACTTCATTAAACATCACATATTATGTTTTAAAAATATTTTTTGATGAACGGTGAATATGGCATAATTATTTTTAGCAGTTTTTATTCGGAATGACAGTAACCAATTCGCCCTTACGATGTATGTGTAGGTAACTCACTATGCATTCAAATAAAACAAAAAGTATATTAGCGGAATTTTTTTTAACTCTTTTACCTTTCAGTGTTGTTCTATGCCTTCAGCTGATGTGTTTTCAGGCCAAGCGTGTAAAATTTTAAATACATAAAAGCATTGCAGGATAGTTTTTGTGAGAAACATTAGTTTACGAGCTTATAGATAGCATGTTTCACGTTAAATAATGCAAAGCATAAAATCCCTGAGGTGTTTGAATGACACCATTACACTGGGAAATAAAGGGGTTGGCGGTTATAGACCGTGTATCCATTTTAAATGTTTATGCGCATTATAAATACATTAAGTAGATGCTAAAGTACAGTAGACAAAAAAATATATGTACCTTACACCATCCGTCAGTGCAGGAATAGCAAACCTGCCGTATTTACCAGTTACATATACGTGTAGTGGGGGGTGAGTGTTGTTTAAACAAGTCTGTTCGTGTCATATAAAACCATATTGTAACCATAAAATAAACGATCCCGAGGGTAACCCTCCGACAGAATACTTCCCGAACGAACGGGAGCCTGCCCTTTGCTATGAAATTCTAGAACAGGGGGTTGTAAAAACAGAAAACTCTTGCCGTCCGAGAGTAGGGAGGGGGAATGAGGGAGAGGCAAAGGAAGGCACGCATGGAAGAGACGCGAGGGTTCGCTCCCCTAACTGCCCGCCGCAGGGACGGAGAGACGACATCCATCCCGGGCAGATCGCGAGGGTCGGACATCTGGCTCCCCTCGGCGGGCGGAGTCACGGACAAGTGTGGAGCGGCAGGTGTCACGGACAAGTGTGGAGCGGCAGGTGTCACGGACAAGCGTGGAGCGGCAGGTGTCACGGACAAGCGTGGAGCGGCAGGTGTCACGGACAAGCGTGGAGCGGCAGGTGTCACGGACAAGTGTGGAGCGGCAGGTGTCACGGACAAGCGTGGAGCGGCAGGTGTCACGGACAAGCGTGGAGCGGCAGGTGTCACGGACAAGTGTGGAGCGGCAGGTGTCACGGACAAGTGTGGAGCGGCAGGTGTCACGGACAAGCGTGGAGCGGCAGGTGTCACGGACAAGCGTGGAGCGGCCGGGACAGCCCCGAGGGCCGTGTGTCCACCAACACAGCTTGTCAGCTCGGCGGCGAGCTAGGCGTTCGCTCGGATTAAGCTCGACTCACACTTGACCCACACTTAAAGGTTTGATCATTCAGGTCAAGCTCGCTGAAGAATTGAATTTGGCTTGTTCTCTGGAACTAGTCGCCCCGCGGAAATTTGCGTGGGAAGAGGGGGGTGGAGATAGTTTTGCGCGTGTGTTTTAACCGACACATTTTATCTCTTGATAGGGTGCTCGCACGTTGTGTACTGCCCATAAATTGGCCTACATGCATGCAATAAGCAGGAGACTTTGAATATACATAAAATTTCCATAAAACATTGTTTCGACGTTCACGTTTATCATGACTTTGCATGCGCAAGCGGACCCCGTCAGTGAGGGTCCCGGGGCTCTCCCCCCCCCCCCCCCCCCCCCAGGATCTACGCCGATGGAATTAATCATTTTATGCTATCTGGGATAAAACGTAAAATAATGCCTGATTTTATTACTCTAGCTACAAAAGTGGCTTAAAAAACTTTTGCATTGTTACCAAACAAAAACTTTCATCGGCTTTACCAGCTTAGCTGTCTAATTGTTTGTAATGTAATTAATTTAAAATAACCGGCGGTATACAGAATGTTTAAAGTGTATTTTTTTTAGTAATGTAAACAGGTTTTGATTTGCCGTTTTTCGTAGTTACAAAAAAATGTAATGCTCTCAGTGAGATTAGATAGAAATAATTACGTCCTCTTATCGTGAAATTTACCTCATAACTAGCACATACTACATCTGTTAAAGCGTCATTTACTTTGCACATTTTGTTTACTTCAAATATATCTACCAGCCTTCATTCCTTTATTTTCTTCACAAACTGACAAAAATATCTGCTTTTAACTACTCGTTGCAATATTTTGTTACCAATTATATCTACTAATTAGTTAATGATGCAACATTGAACATATTTGAAAAGCTTTTAAACTCTTCTTTTCTGCAAAATAAATGGCCCATATCTTAATTTCATTAAAAGCTGCACGTCACTTAAAGATTTCAAGTCTTATTATCAAATGCATAAAACATTTTAGATATTAACATCATATTTCCTGTTCACAGAACCGCTCTTTAATACTATTCCAAATTTTCTATGTAGCTTTTTACTTCGATCAACAAAGATTTTATTATAGTGCAAATACATAATTTTCCATTTTAAAATTATAAGCTAATTTGTTTTGTTTCTTTTAGAATATATTCCGGTATAATATTTATTTTTTGTTTATTTGGTATTAATATTATTTATAAATATAATAACAATTATAACATCCAAAACTTAGCGTCCAGGTCTTATGTAAATTCTTTAAAAATCACAAAGTCATCAGAAGATTTCCAATCAATAATTTTCAAAATTTATATTACTACTCCAGATTAAAACTTCTGATTACTGCGTGTTTTATTTATAATATGAATACATCAATGATTAACTACTGCCTTAAGATAGGCCTACTTATTTAAACAATAAATAAGTATTCTGTTATTATACTCAGTTCAATGCAATTTTATAATATTATATTTTCGCTTGAATAAAAATTATATGTACAAATATAATATACAAAAGCGATACTTGTTTATTTCTTTACTCTCACTTCTGTATTTAATTGGCTACTTGTTTGCTATTGTTTCACATGCCACTACACTTTTCCTAAAACCAAACTGGTAGTATAATAACTCAGCATATATTTTTTTTCCTTCCAGTTAAATAAGTATAAGTAAAATATTTGAGGCATGAACTCTTATAACTTGTGGTCCTTTAACTGAAACATTTGTCTGAGTCTGATATTTATTAATGTATAAATTCAATAATTTTGCTAAAACTACTTAATCACCGATAAAATACAACAATTAAGCTGAATAATCATGTATTTCAGATGTATTATTCTTACATTACTCTTTTGTTACAGTACAAAATCTAGCAATGCATTTTAAAACTCATTTTAAAATGTTATCTTATCCTATTATTCACCTATAAAATTTTATTCAATTCCAAATTGAAAGAAATATCCGTCCCTACCTGATGCTGGTATTTAAATAAGGTCAATATTTTTAAGCGATGGAAGCCTTGTTTTAATAGTTTGGGAGCTTATAATTTATCATCACGACTTCAAAGTTATTTACAAAACGTGGAACTCGCAAGTTGTAAGCACATAAAGTTGATAACAGATTTTCTCCCTTAGCTGTCATAAAGTAAAACATTTTTGCGCGTGCGTAACATCTTTTAAACGAAACGCATTCTGTAGTTAATTGGTTACTTGATTATTATTGTTTCACATGCCACTAAATTTTTCCTAAAACCAAACTGGTAGTTGAATAACTCAGCATATATATTTTTCCGTCCAGTTCAATAAGTGTAGTTAAAATATTTGAGGCATGACTCTTACAACTTGTGGTCTTTTAACTGAAACATTTTTTTAATAAGTGTTGCCCGTCCTCTACTAAACACTAGTAAATAGTACAGGTTGTCCAAAAACGAATGTCTCAGTTTCAGTGGTATATTATAACAGTTTCATTTAGACCATTTGCAACAAATCATACATCAAATTGAAGTTAAACTCACCTAGTTTTTTATATGTGCACCTTTAGTTATGCGGCATACATTCAACCTAAAGTCAGATTCTTCTCACACTTTGGTTAACAAGTCTGGAGTAATGGAAGCAATAGCCTCCTAAGTTCTGTGTCTCAACTGTGAAAAATCACTATGTAGCGGCGGAACGTAGAAACGATTTTTTATAAAGCCCCCCCTCCCCACAAAAAAATCGTTCGGCGTTGTGTCAGGTGAACGTGGAGACCAACGGAAAAAAGAGCTCTGTCGTCTCGACCATCACGACCAATCCAGCGGTCAGGGACTTCACCAGTTAAATTTTAAAACGAAACGCACTTTGAACTGAAATTACCGATTCATTCTTAGCAAATTGCAGAACACAAAAAGCTTTACGCTCAGGGGTCGCCATTTTGCGTAGGTGGCGCTGCAAGACAGAAAATAACAAAACAATACTCACGCATATGCTTATCTAAAAAAAATTATTGTTTGCGTTACTCTTCAATTGTGACCTTGAACCAAAACTCTACAACTTTTACAGTTGATACTATTACAATGTATAACTAGGACATTCCTTTATAGACATACGGTAATACATTTAAGAAAAATAAAGTCAGAACAAAGTAAAATAAAATATCAACGATAGTACGATAAATATTTACGATCGCTGCAAAGGCCTCAACAAATGGAGATAAATGTTATTTATAGTTAACTTGAACTGCTATCCTCCGGATCTATAACAAAAAGATGGTGACGATAAAGGCGCCGGCTTGTTAACGACACAATCAAGGAGCTTCAGAAAGGAGGTCAGGCACGTAACCCGGTAACGAGACTGATAACGCCCGGCGGGGAATCACAGGAGACGAACGAAGCAGGCGAGAGTGAATGGCTGGCCGGACACACAAACCATGTGCAGAGCTTCAGGAAAAACAACGCGATTATAAAACTACTCAAGATATTCGAGTGGGTTCTGTTTACAAAAAGCGTTTGAGAATTCACCGAGGGCCGATAAGAAGTTTTGTTTCATGAGTTAAGAGTAGTATATAATAGGGGCGCCTGGGACAGGCGTCAGGCGGTGGATTGTGATTGTCGGTCCGCCATATTGGATTGTGACGTCACGGCGGCCATCTTGGATGGTTGTGACCTTGAGCTTTGACCTTGACATTTGACCTTCAAAATGTGTCAAAATCCGCCAAAATTAGGCAACAATTGCCCAAAATTCCTCAAAAATCGCCAAAATTTCCATTTCTGTAAAAAAAAAATTTCGCCAAAAAATCTCAAAAAATTCCACAATTCAAAAATTTCTCTTTTCGAGGGAAAAATTCCCGTTTCGAAGGAAAATTTCCCGTTTTTAGTCCTTAAAAATCCCAGCAGCTAGAAATGTCCATATGTAGGCTTAAGCATCCATGTCGACAGCCTCCGATAAGCCTCTGACGTCATCATGGATTATGACCTCACCGTTGCAATTTTCGATACGGTCGCCATCTTTAACTTTTTTATTTATTATCCGATGTTAATGAAAAAAAAATTTAAAATTTATAAAAAAATTCAATTAATAAAATTTTAATAAATTTCCTATAAAAAACAAACATTTACGACACGGAGTTCGTAGTCCTCGGTTCGAACCCGGCGAGTGCAAAAAAAAATAATTAAAAATGGCGACAGGATCCTTCCTCAATGGTGGATGCAGGCAGACTGACTCCCACCACTTTTTCAAAGCATATATATCGTCACCTAGTATGACGTCATGTCCGCCATCTTGTCTTCGATGCTGGAAGCCATCATCATTGTATCGTCGGCTAGAGTGCGCTGACGTCATGTTAGTTTAATTATTACCCGCTAGAGTGCAGTAATCATTTATTACTAAGGTGCCCGCCAATTTGAAATTTGGCCACCATCTTAAAAAACCGTAATTATTTAGCTAGAAATTCGGGAAAAAGTTCAAAATTCATTAAATAAATCACTCATTAATTTACATATTGATTCGATCCACTCCAAACCTTGGTTCGATCCCTGGGCGATACAAATAATCTTAATTTTTATGTAAAAATACCTAAAAAATGACAGGTTCGAAAATAAAAACACTGCAAGTTCTTTTACAAACATAATATTTATTACATAATTTCAATTTTACTACAGGATCACCTGCGAAGGTTAGCAATCTTACAAACATTTAGGTCCGCATAGGCGTGAAATGACTAATTCTTAGCTCCAATCGGTTTATACTAGAAAGAGTCCAACCAGATCCTTTACAGACATAGTCCTACTCTTCTTGACATAGTTTCTGGATACCTTGTTTAACAGTTTGCTTGACATCGTTAGAACTGTAAATTACTGCAGCCGATGTCTTGAATGCACACTTCTCACTTTGTCATCGAACGGATAACGCTTTCCCTATATACAGTCCAACCACAAGTTATATTTCAAAGGTCCGTTTGTTGCTACGTCATCAGTAAGCTGATTGATTATGTCCTGTCTGATATCATCAAGAAAATTACAAATGTCCTTCGACTCACTTAACGTACTTGGATAATAGTAGTCTTTCAATGTTCCACGAAATGCAGACTGCACCAAGTAGAAGCCATTATCGTTCACTTGTAATGCTCCGATCACAGTCTTAGGTTTATTTTCATGTTCAGATTCCACAGCAATCGGTTGCTGCACATCGGTTTTTTTACTTGTACGCTCACGAGCCACCAATATAAACTCAGGAGTCGTAATTGCTGCAGGTAGTTCAGCAGTAGGCGCACGGACTTCACCTTTACAGTTGATCACATGTCGACGCAAATTATCAATTCGAGTAAACCATTTATGACACTCGTCACAGCGAAACTTCATGCGTGAAGGATTCTTCGTACATTTACTCCTCTCATGTCTCCGTACATCATGTGCAAATGCAAACGTCATGTCGCAGTAGCCACAAGGATGCCTAGTTGAAGACAAACCCGAACCAGATGTCGCTGTTACTGCAACTGTACCATTTCCAGGCATACTCTTATGCACATCAATGCATCGTTGTTGTATAGAAACCTTTACTTTCTGCCACACTGCAGGATCTTTACATGACTCCAAGTGATGCTTCAAATTAGCATTTCTTGTAAATGCTAATTAAGTGCTTGCGACACTTAATACAACCAAACATTTTACGATAAGGGTTCTTGGCACATTCTCTCTTCTCGTGTCGACGAGCATTGCTGATGTTTGAGAAAATCTTGTCACAGTATCGACATCGATGTTCGTTAGTTGTTGACGATTCGCCATCCATTGAAGTCTCCATCGAGGGCGAAACAGCGTTCGTCGAGGATTCCTGTACAGCCAGCACTACCGGCATTAAAGTCTCTTCTTTTGGTGGTATCACGTCTGTAGAAGCCTCCTCCAATGTTGACATCGTCGTTGCACACGGGATCTGCTCCTTCTCCGTCGTAGCTGTCGTCAAGGTTCCCGTAGTCGATGGTACAACCTCCATCGAGTTCGAAGTTAAAGTCGGTAAAGATGCCATCGAGTTCGCAAGTACAGGTAATTACGCAACTTATGCACCAGAAGAAAAAAACTAGGTGATCCATACACCGTCGACGTCAGTAACAAACTGAGCGTCCTGCTGTCTAGGACTCGCTTATACACATGCACCGGATGGAATAATACGCTAGTCAAATCAAGAACCATTTACTATAATACTAGAGTCAAAACAACATTTAAAAAAATAGAAGGACCATCAACGAAAAGGCAGCACATTTGGATGCACCGTCAACGAAAAGGCAGCACATTTGGAAGCACCGTCAACAAAAAGACAGCACATTTGGAAGCACCGACAACGAAAAGGCAGCACATTTGGAAGCACCGACAACGAAAAGGCAGCACATTTGGAAGCACCGACAACGAAAAGTCAGCACATTTGGAAGCACCGACAACCAAAAGGCAGCACATTTGGAAGCACCGACAACGAAAAGGCAGCACATTTGGAAGCACCGACAACGATAAGGCAGCACATTTGGAAGCACGGACAACGAAAAGGCAGCACATTTGGAAGCACCGACAACGAAAAGGCAGCACATTTGGAAGTACCGACTACGAAAAGGCAGCACATTTGGAAGCACCGACAACGAAAAGACAGCACATTTGGAAGCACCGACAACGAAATGGCAGCACATTTAGAAGCAACATCAAGGAAAAGGCAGCACATTTGGAAGTTCCATCAAAAAAAAAAAAGGCAAAAAGGAAGCACAGTTACGAGATCGAAGTCTTAGTTAGAAATCAGAATACAAGAAATAAAAACATTAAATTCTTATAATTTAAATTATTTATTTTATTGTTTTACATTATACAAATGCAAGTAAAACAAGCCATTATTGTATGTAGCCAGCATTCCTCAGTTCCTTGAGTATGAAGGATATTTCTTTGATGCACGAATAGTTTCCTGCACAAAGCGAACCATGTAGAAGTCTTAGCCGGTCAACCAATATGTTTGGATCTTTCCATGATGTGTAATCATTCTCTTCTACCTCCATCTTCCTTGCACCTTTATAATAAATATTATGATCTCTGGTGTCTTCCGTTTTACCACCAACCTCAGGGTAACTTTCATGTTTGAGACGGTGATCATCACAAGCTTGATTAGATTTATTTAATATATCACGTCGTTTCCACCGTTTCGGCCTCAGGACACCGCCACATTCTTCTATCTTGGCAGCTTTAGGTGTTTCATCATAGACTATGTCTTTGTCAACAGCCTCAGAGTCTATGTAACAATCACCGTAGAAGGAATCGTGTTCACCCAATTTACCGTAATAATTCGATGTTGATATGTTGAAGTGTCTTCATCGTCTTCATGCTTCCTTTTTAGGAGTCCATCATTTTTACAAAGTAGGAAAGATCTAGGGGAGACCGGGGCAAGTTGACGATGTTAAGCTTTGAATTGGCCTTTAACAGATAAATAAGCATATATAATATCTAATTTGGTACCAATACGAAGTACATACTAATTTCTACCTAAATATGTAAAAAGGTTGTATTACTTTGCGTAGTTCCGAAGTTATTGACTAGAAACCAATTAGTTAGCACATTCGTCATCTTGCCCCAGGAGTGGGGTAAATTGACGAACCTATTGGGGTAAGATGACGAAACCAAAATATATATATTTATGGACAAAGTAAACAATAGTTTTATAGATATCCTACACTAAACAACGTGCAGGATGTAAAGAAGATATATTGTAACATATTTGAACGACTTTGATATAATTCCTTGAGTTCATAATTGGAAACGTTTTCGTGCCACCACTCAGAACATGTGGAACACTGAATCCAGTCTTCATTTGGAGGTTACACGTAAACTTCTTCACATGCAGGGCAAGAAACGCTATTTAGGCTTTATGGTTTTGCTACAGAATGATCAGAGCTTTGTTTTTCAGTTTTCTTAGTTTTTCTTTCATTTTTCTTATCTTCATTCTGCTTCTTCTATCTATCTCTTCGTCACTCCAACGCCTCCTTTCCGTTTTCCGCTTAAAATATGCCTAGGCATCTACAAAAAAATCAAACAAAACTGTTACGACTATTAACACAGGAACTATTTATAATATTTTATAATTTCATTATTATTTTTATTTTACTTAAATGTTCGTCATATCTGTATATCATTGGTTTAAATAACATATATAATACAAAATAATGCTCACACTGTCATTACCTATGGCAAGTTGACGATTGCAGGGGCAAGATGACGAATTCGTCATCTTGCCCCCGTCAACTTGCCCCAGCAGCCGTATTTTTGCTTTACCAAAATCACGAACAACATTAACAAAATTTCTTCAACAATCTATACACTAAAATACTCCCAAAAGTCAGCATTTCATTTTACATATATAAACATTTAAAACAAATGGACTCTTTTCTCGTAATAGCTTAACATACGTACCTTCAATATTACAACAATGGCTCAAGAAACAGACTGCCTCTCAAAACTGCCACATTCAAACTGACTGGAAAATTCCGTTGCACCTGCCTAGTAGGTGCAGATAGTGACACACAAGGTCACAGGTGTGCCAACCGTCTATCTGTGTTTCTGGATTAGTTACATACGATTCGTCATCTTACCCCATTCGCCAACTTACCCCGTTCTCCCCTACTTGAATTCGGCTGGAATATATTCTCACTTTTCACGTTAAGGATTCTTCCATTGTCTTCATTCTTCCGTAAATCATCAACCTCCTTCAATTTAAGTTCTTTGTCGAGATCGGAAGAGCCAAGAAAATTATTGACGTAATGCAGATCACTCTTCCTTAGGCTAGTAGATTCATCGTTGACCTCTAGCTTGTACGCAGGCTTGGCGCTACAAGTTCTGCCATGTCTTTTTAGGCTCTCTCTCCGCGTAAACGATTTGCTACATCGAACACAACTTATCATATTGTGCAGTGGATTTTTAACACAGTCATTCTTCCCGTGTTGTCTTTTATTCTTTCTCAAGATAAACTCTTTACTGCAAAACTTACACCTATGTTCTTTCGATACAGCATCAGGTCCCAAATCGGAATTCATATTAGTTACTGAGACTAATGCCAGATACCAATTGAGTGTTTTAAATTAGATCCAATACTTAAATAGAAATTTTTTCATATTTCATCAGCGAGAATTAATATATCTCATGCAAAAGAACTTTATGCATGTAGTTCTGCTTTTCAACAAAAGATGTCGCCACATGTTGCTTGCAGGTAAATAATATTTAGTTCTTTTATGCGGGATGCGGGATGCTCACTAACGATCGCAAAAGAAGGATGGCTTCGCTAGACTCCAAGGAAAAGGAAGTTCGTCTTGCATGTTGGTACTCCACAGATGTCTCATGGCGTAATATTAATTTGACTAAGTAATGATATTTTTTAATTCCACCTGATAAAAATATTGCAAGTTTTGATTTAGTAGCAGAAATTATCGAATTAAATGTAACTCCAAATAAAATGGCATGTCTCATTAGACAAAAAAAAAAAAATTCCATGCAGAGAGCGGTTTCTCAGAATAGTCAGAAACACTTGAAGAAACCACAGGAATGATTGCAAGAACACGGGAAAAACCATCAAAATATTGACAAGAATAATCAGGAGCACACGGAGAAAACCATCATAATATTGGCAAGAATAATCAGGAGCACACGGAGAAAACCATCATAATATTGACCAGATTAATCAGAAGTATTCGGAGAAAACCACCACATGTTTTCTTTGATATCATAAAATTACAGGAAAAAATATTTAAAAATAAAAACAAATTAATAAAAAAATAAAAAAAAATAAAAATGCATAAACAGTTTCTGCTAGCTTGTAAACTTATCATTGTTGAGCAAAGATAGAGTTCTTGTACAAGCCAGACATTTATGCATTTTTTTTATTAATTTATTTTTATTTTTAAATATTTTTTCCTGTAATTTTATGATATCAGAGAAAACATGTGGTGGTTTTCTCCGAGTACTTCTGATTAATCTGGTCAATATTATGATGGTTTTCTCCGTATGCTCCTGATTATTATTGCCAATATTATGATGGTTTTCTCCGTGTGCTCCTGATTATTTTTGTCAATATTTTGATGGTTTTTCCCGTGTTCTTGCAATCATTCCTGTGGTTTCTTCAAGTGTTTCTGACTATTCTGAGAAACCGCTCTCTGCATGGAATTTTTTTTTTTTGTCTAATGAGACATGCCATTTTATTTGGAGTTACATTTAATTCGGTAATTACTGCTACTAAATCAAAACTTGCAATATTTTTATCAGGTGTAATTAAAAAATATCATTACTCAGTCAAATAATATTACGCCATGAGACATCTGTGGAGCACCAACATGCAAGACGAACTTACTTTTCCTTGGAGTCTATCGAAGCCATCCTTCTTTTGCGATCGTTAGTGAGCATCCCGCATTCCGCATAAAAGAACTAAATATTATTTACCTGCAAGCTACATGTAGCGACATCTTTTGTTGAACAGCAGAACTACATGCATAAAGTACTTTGGCATGAGATATATTAATTTTCGCTGATGAAATATGAAAAAATTTCTATTTAAGTATTGGATCCAATTTAAAACACTCAATTGGTATCTGGCATTAGTCTCAGTAACTAATATGAATTCCGATTTGGGATCTGACGCTGTATCAAAAGAACATAGGTGTAAGTTTTGCAGTAAAGAGTTTATCTTGAGAAAGAATAAAAGACAACACGAGAAGAATGACTGTGTTAAAAATCCACTGCGCAATATGATAAGTTGTGTTCGATGTAGCAAATCGTTTACGCGGAGAGAGAGCCTAAAAAGACATGGCAGAACTAGTAGCGCCAAGCCTGCGTACAAGCTAGAGGACAACGATGAATCTACTAGCCTAAGGAAGAGTGATCTGCATTATGTCAATAATTTACTTGGCTATTCCGATCTCGACAAAGAACTTAAATTGATGGAGGTTGATGATTTACGGAAGAATGAAGACAATGGAAGAATCCTTAACGTGAAAAGTGAGAATATATTCCAGCTGAATTCAAGTAGATCTTTCTACTTTGTAAAAATGATACACTCCTAAAAAGGAAGCATGAAGACGATGAAGACACTTCAACTTCATCAACATCGAATTATTACGGTAAATTGGGTGAAGACGATTCCTTCTACGGTGATTGTTACAGTGACTCTGAGGCTGTTGACAAAGACATAGTCTATGATGAAACACCTAAAGCTGCCAAGATCGAAGAATGTGGCGGTGTCCTGAGGCCGAAACGGTGGAAACGACGTGATATATTAAATAAATCTGATCAAGCTTGTGATGATCACCGTCTCAAACATGAAAGTTACCCTGAGGTTGGTGGTAAAACGGAAGACACCAGAGATCATAATATTTATTATAAAGGTGCAAGGAAGATGGTGGTAGAAGAGAATGATTACACATCATGGAAAGATCCAAACATATTGGTTGACCGGCTAAGACTTCTACATGGTTCGCTTTGTGCAGGAAACTATTCGTGCATCAAAGAAATATCCTTCATACACAAGGAACTGAGGAATGCTGGCTACATACAATAATGGCTTGTTTTACTTGCATTTTTATAATGTAAAACAATAAAATAAATAATTTAAATTATAAGAATTTAATGTTTTTATTTCTTGTATTTTGATTTCTAACTAAGACTTCGATCTCGTAACTTGTGCTTCCTTTTTGCCTTATTTTTTTTTTGATGGAACTTCCAAATGTGCTGCCTTTTCCTTGATGGTGCTTCCAAATGTGCTGCCATTTCGTTGTCGGTGCTTCCAAATGTGCTGTCTTTTCGTTGTCGGTGCTTCCAAATGTGCTGCCTTTTCGTAGTCGGTACTTCCAAATGTGCTGCCTTTTCGTTGTCGGTGCTTCCAAATGTGCTGTCTTTTCGTAGTCGGTGCTTCCAAATGGGTTGGCTGCCTTTTCGTTGTCGGTGCTGCCAAATGTGCTGCCTTTTCGTTGTCGGTGCTGCCAAATGTGCTGCCTTTTCGTTGTCGAAGCTTACAAATGTGCTGCCTTTTCGTTGTCGGAGCTTCAAAGTGTGCTGCCTTTTCGTTGTCGGTGCTTCCAAATGTGCTGCATTTTCGTTGTCCGTGCTTCCAAATGTGCTGCCTTTTCGTTGTCGGTGCTTCCAAATGTGCTGCCTTTTCATTGTCGGTGCTTCCAAATGTGCTGCCTTTTCGTTGTCGGTGCTTCCAAATGTGCTGCCTTTTCGTTGTCGGTGCTTCCAAATGTGCTGCCTTTTCGTTGTCGGTGCTTCCAAATGTGCTGTCTTTTCGTTGACGGTGCTTCCAAATGTGCTGCCTTTTCGATGACGGTGCATCCAAATGTGCTGCCTTTTTGTTGATGGTCCTTCTATTTTTTTTAATGTTGTTTTGACTCTAGTATTATAGTAAATGGTTCTTGATATGACTAGCGTATTATTCCATCCGGTGCATGTGTATAAGCGAGTCTTAGACATCAGGACGCTCAGTTTGTTTCTGACGTCGACAGTGTATGGATCACCTAGTTTGTTTCTTCTGGTGCATAAGTTGCGTAATTACCTGTACTTGCGAACTCGATGGCATCTTTACCGACTTTAACGTCGAACTCGATGGAGGATGTACCATCGACTACGGGAACCTTGACGACAGCTACGACGGAGAAGGAGCAGATCCCGTGTGCAACGACGATGTCAACATTGGAGGAGATTTCAACAGACGTGATACCACCAAAAGAAGAGACTTTAATGCCGGTAGTGCTGGCTGTACAGGAACCCTCGACGAACGCTGTTTCGCCCTCGATGGAGACTTCAATGGATGGCGAATCGTCAACAACTAACGAACATCGATGTCGTTACTGTGACAAGATTTTCTCAAACATCAGCAATGCTCGTCGACACGAGAAGAGAAAATGTGCCAAGAACCCTTATCGTAAAATGTTTGGTTGTATTAAGTGTCGCAAGCAATTTACAAGAAATGCTTATTTGAAGCATCACTTGGAGTCATGTAAAGGTCCTGCAGTGCGGCAGAAAGTAAAGGTTTCTATACAACAACGATGCATTGATGTGCATAAGAGTATGCCTGGAAATGGTACAGTTGCAGTAACAGCGACATCTGGTTCGGGTTTGTCTTCAACTAGGCATCCTTGTGGCTACTGCGACATGACGTTTGCATTTGCACATGATGTACGGAGACATGAGAGGAGTAAATGTACGAAGAATCCTTCACGCATGAAGTTTCGCTGTGACGAGTGTCATAAATGGTTTACTCGAATTGATAATTTGCGTCGACATGTGATCAACTGTAAAGGTGAAGTCCGTGCGCCTACTGCTGAACTACCTGCAGCAATTACGACTCCTGAGTTTAGATTGGTGGTTCGTGAGCGTACAAGTAAAAAAACCGATGTGCAGCAACCGATTGCTGTGGAATCTGAACATGAAAATAAACCTAAGACTGTGATCGGAGCATTACAAGTGAACGATAATGGCTTCTACTTGGCGCAGTCTGCATTTCGTGGAACATTGAAAGACTACTATTATCCAAGTACGTTAAGTGAGTCGAAGGACATTTGTAATTTTCTTGATTATATCAGACAGGACATAATCAATCAGCTTACTGATGACGTAGCAACAAACGGACCTTTGAAATATAACTTGTGGTTGGACTGTATATAGGGAAAGCCTTATCCGTTCGATGACAAAGTGAAGAAGTGTGCATTCAAGACATCGGCTGCAGTAATTTACAGTTCTAACGATGTCAAGCAAACTGTTAAACAAGGTATCCACTAACTCTGTCAAGAAGAGGAGGACTATGTCTGTAAAGGATCTGGTTGGACTCTTTCTAGTATAAACCGATTGGAGCTAAGAATTAGCCATTTCACGCCTATGCGGACCTAAATATTTGTAAGATTGCTAACCTTCGCAGGTGATCCTGTAGTAAAATTGAAATTATGTAATAAATATTATGTTTGTAAAAGAACTTGCAGTGTTTTTATTTTCGAACCTGTCATTTTTTAGGTATTTTTACATAAAAATTAAGATTATTTGTATCGCCCAAAGATCGAACCAAGGACTGGAGTGGATCGAATCAATTAGTAAATTGATGAGTGATTTATTTAATGAATTTTGAACTTTTTCCCGAATTTCTAGCTAAATAATTACGGTTTTTCAAGATGGCGGCCAAATTTCAAATTGGCGGGCACCTTAGTAATAAATGATTACTGCACTCTAGCGGGTAAGAATTAAACTAACATGACGTCAGCGCACTCTAGCCGACGATACAATGATGATGGCTTCCAGCATCGAAGACAAGATGGCGGACATGACGTCATACTATGTGACGATATATGCTTTGAAAAAGTGGTGGGAGTCAGTCTGCCTGCATCCACCATTGAGGAAGGATCGTGTCGCCATTTTTAATTATTTTTTTTGCACTCGCCGGGTTCGAACCGAGGACTCCGAACTCCGTGTCGTAAATGTTTGTTTTTTTTATAGGAAATTTATTAAAATTTTATTAATTGATTTTTTTTATAAATTTTAAAATTTTTTTCATTAAAATCGGATAATAAATAAAAAAGTTAAAGATGGAGACCGTAACGTAAATTGCAACGGTGACGTCATAATCCATGATGACGTCAGAGGCTTATCGGAGGCTGTCGACATGGATGCTTAAGCTTACATATGGACATTTCTAGCCGCTGGGATTTTTAAGGACTAAAAACGGGAAATTTTCCCTCGAAACGGGAAATTTTCCCTCGAAAAGAGACATTTTTGAATTGAGGAATTTTTTGAGATTTTTTGGCGGAATTTTTTTTTCACAGAAATGGAAATTTTGGCGATTTTTTTAGGAATTTTGGGCAATTTTTGCCCAATTTTGGCGGATTTTGACACATTTTGAAGGTCAAATGTCAAGGTCAAATGTCAAGGTCACAACCATCCAAGATGGCCGCCGTGACGTCACAATCCAATATGGCGGACCGACAATCACAATCCACCGCCTGACGCCTGTCCCAGGCGCCCCTATTATATACTACTGTTAAGTTTTTAAATTGTATTTTTAGAAGAGTGAAAATGGCTAAAAGACGTGATTTTAGAGTAATTACCAAGCATAAAACACCGGTACAGATTCTTGAAAGCACTTAAGGGACTTGCACTACACCTTTATATTAATTTCTCCGCTATATAATGTTACGGTCACCGCTCAAATTTCATAGATGTCCTATGCATGACGAGAAGAATGCGCACCAGTTCTGAGCCTTGAACTTTGAGGCGATACCGCGCAAGAAGCACCAGCGAGCGTCGCACTTATCATCCCTCCTCACTGACACAAACACACTCCTGACTAAGCATGCCCCTTAAAACTTCGAGGATGCTAGTGTCTGCGACAAGGCCAACTATGAAGTGAAATACCTAACGAAAATTTAACGTTCACTTTGCAGAGGTGGTCCTTATCACTCAATTATTATTTATTTATTTGTTATTGCTAACTGAAACTAATAATTTCATTAAGTACCCGCTGTTGGTAGCAACAAAAAAAAACATTTCTGTACTAAGTTATACAATAAAAAGGTTGAAGTTATAATTGGAACAAAATATCTTTAACAATTACTTTATTATGTACTATATATATATATATATATATATATATATATATATATATTTCAACGCGTAACAAATAATTTGCTACGTCAATATAGATTTTTTTTGGAACTTTAAAATAACTTCCTGAAGCAGTGTTTAGTAAGAGTAGTAAAGCTATGGAACGTAAAAAAAAAAAGCTAACAAATTTTGTCTACAAGATTATTAGATCTAAATTTAATACAAACAAAACACACAAACAATAAACTTAATACGATACTGCCCATGATTTCACAAATGTGAATTGTCATTATGTTGAGGCGGTTGGCATGCCTCCTGACTTATAGTCTGTCAACTTATTTATTTTTTCTGGTATTTACACTCAAGCGCGATATATTTTGGTATGTTGCAATTTTCTATAGTATTTTATTTTACTTGCTTAAAATAAGAACTGTGCTTATTTGTAAATTAAATGAATTGGTGTTCTTACTAGTTATATTTCTGTAAGATTCTTTATAGAAATTAATTTAGTTGTTGGTGTGCCACCAAAGCAGTGACCTGCATACCGGAATTTGTAAGATAGTGTGTGCGTGGGTGTGCCACCCACTGCTGTTCCTCACACGAGAATTTCAGCGTGTGTTTTATGGGACGCGTGAGTGATGAGCATCGCGCATGCGCGAAGACCTGGTGTGGAGTGGCGGCCGCGAGGCAGTGTTGCCAACCCTAGGGATTTATCCCCAGATTTGGGGATTTCACGGGTCATCTAGGGAACTAGGGAATTATTTTTTCAAAAAGGCCTTTTCTAGGGAAAACTAAGAATGTTGCCATTTTACAACATGGGTGTTCAAAAATGAAGGCAATTTTTTGTAGATAGTTTAAAAAAAAGTTTCATTTGTCAGTTGTTATCACATATTTTTGTGGTTTCTCAAACTTACCTGCAGTAGGTGCTTCCCCTTCTTTCATGAGATTATCACTCCCGTGCTTTGCACATTGGGAATTCCCCTTCGTGACTTGCTTCTTGCTTCCATATACTGTTCCTTCACGGTTTTAGTGGCGCGCGCGGGTTGCTACTGCTAAGTGCTACATGTTTTGTGACCAGTTGAAGCAATGCTTTCAGGATAGGTGGGTTTGGTATTAATATAGTAAGGTATTTGGAGCTTTTTAAGAGAATAGTGAATTTTTGTGGCTAGAGGAAGTGTCGACATAATTGTTTCTAATACTAAACTCAATCTGGTAAGTAACAATATATTCATATTAATTAAGTTAACAGTAAAATTAATTTTATTAAAATGTTATGATTTGCTTTAATATTTTTAGATTATTACTGCTTTGCTTGTGAATAGTCCATGATAAAAAAAGTGACCAGTATTCCGGCATAGAACTGAATTATATTTCCAGGATAAAAACATCTAATTTTAAAATTATTTTTGATAGCCTGCAAATATTTTAGTAAGCCTTCAAAATTTTGCAGTAGTTCGTAAAAGTTAAATTCCCTTCGCTTTGAAGTACAGATACTATTTCTAGATTGCAATATTATTAAAGTATATGACAAACTGTAATATTTCCATAGTTCATTTCAATGTTTAGTTGTAAGTGCATGAAAAGTTTTTCAGCCTCACTGATCTGGGTAGTGCTACATCTGAAGTACTGTTTGATACAGTTATCCAATCATTTCAGGAAGCTGGATTTGAACTAAATGATAATTTAGTGGGGATGGCTGGAGATGGAGCAAATGTAATTTTGGGAGCTAATAATTCTTTTTCTTCTCGCCTCAAGGAAATGATACATGGAATATTTATTATGAAATGCATTTGTCATTCGTTCCACCTTTGTGCCTCAAAGGCATGCCAGAAACTGCCTGATTTTGTTGAACAACTTACGCGAGACATCTACAACTATTTCCATTGCAGCCCTAAACGTTTTTCAGCGCTTCACGAATTCCAAGAATTTGTTGGTACAGAGCCACATAAATTCCTTCATCCAGCACAGACACGGTGGCTCTCATTACTCCCTGTGGTAAAGAGGATACTAGAGCAGTATCAGGCTTTAATTTTGTTCTTTCAAGATGCTGCTCTCTCGGAACAAATTCCAGCTGCTCAAAACATTTTAAATTTGCTTAGAAATCCGATTTGCAAACTTTACCTTCAGTTTTTAGAGTTTATTTTGCCATACTTTGAAGACCTTAATAAGGAAATGCAAAGCGAGAAACCCAAATTATATCTGCTGTATAGCAGAATTTCAGCACTTTATAAAAGCATCCTTGACTGTTACATAAAACCAGATATTTTGACACATAGTACGGTTGAAGAAATTCAGTACAGGAATCCTGCAAACTATCTTCCGTTAGATGATCTTTATTTAGGTGCAAAAGTTACTGCAATAGTTTCAGCCAAAACCATTTCCTGTAATAGAGAAAATTTACATCAGTTCAAGCTAAAATGCCTGGAATTTCTCATTGAAGGAGCTCATCAAATTTATCAGAGATTTCCTTTCAAGAACATGATCAATTTAAAACAACTGGAATTTTTAAACCCAGAAAATGTTAACGAATCAATTGCCACCATCGCAAATATTTTCCCCCAGTATCCTCAGATTATTACTGAGAATGAATACCAAGAAGTGGATAAAGAATGGCGACTACTAAGGCAGACTGAAATCGTGTTTGGCAAAAATTTGAGCATATAAGAATTCTGGGCAAGAGTACAACAAATGAAAAGTGGTGATGAAAATCCTCTTTTTAGAAAATTAACAACCTTTGTCAAAAATCTTCTAGCTCTGCGACACTCAAGTGCATCAGTCGAGAGGGTATTTTTGGCCTGCAAACTTCTGCTGTCGGATCGTAGAAATAGACTTTCCACGAAGACGATGATTGGCTTGCTTCATGCAAAAAGAGACATTGAAACTTGTCATGAATTCAAATTTGAAAAACAACATAAGGCATTGTTCAGCAAGTCCATGTATGAGTTGAAAGGCGATGAACACAGCAGCAGTGAAGATTAATATTGTGCTTTAATGATATATAGTGAAATGTAAAAGTGTAAATATTATTATAAATTAACTAGAGATATTAACATAATAAATCATACTTCCACTTTGGAAGTTTGTCTTATTGGTTCTCATTTAAACAAGCAAGAGTCAGTGAAATAGTGTTTCAAGTTGTCTTCCAGCCAGTAAAAATTTATTTTATTTCAAGACTCTGGTGTGTTTCTGGTCGTCTATGTATTGCTACACTGGCTAAGTAAGGTAAGTTTAACAGTTTTTACTAGTAATTTTCATGTGAATATTCGCTGTTGTTTTGGTTTATGGTTTATAGTTTAGATTTTCACGAATGTTATATTCTATAACTAAACATTTTTAGATGTGATTGAATTTTATTAATGTTTTTTTACCATCTAGGGATTTTTATTGAAATCTGGGGGGGGGGGGGGGGGGGGAAATGTGTGGTTTCTAGGGATTTCATGAGAGTACAGGTTGGCAACACTGCCGCGAGGCGCGAGAGAGTTCATCTCGACACCTGGGTGTGAACACACGTCTGAGAGTGGGGCGTCCGACGTCTGCCGAGGTCTGGACTTCATGTGCAGAGGAACTGCACTACCACGAGATCGGGGGCCCAATAACCGCAACGGATAAAGTAAGATAAGTCCAGCATTTTGTCTCCAACTGGCCTGAAAACACTACTGTGTTTAAATTTCGCAACGAAGAAATGTGCTTCCAGTTTACTAACTTTGTTTGCCGTGGCACGTATTTTTTTGGAAACTATTGGAAACTTATTGTTACCACTACAGCTTCACATAAACTTTCATTTTAGTTTGTATCTCTTACGTTTATATGACTACTGTCGCGTTTCTGCGCGCCTGCACCACGCAACAGTATGCGGCGAGAATTATGAGGCATTGCGCGCTCAGTGTAATCGCTCCTGCGGACAGCTGTGTGACTGAAGTGGGAAAGAGTTGGGTGTGGGGCGCTGACAGGATTCCTACACTAGCTGAGCACCACAAAAACTTTTAACGAAATCAGACTTCGGTACTTAATTATTTTACACAAGACTGCATCAATATCATTGAACATTTCTTTATTTTTTCATCCCGGACCTGCTTGTGCGAAACTAGCAAGTTTGCAGTCACATTTAACAAATATGCATTTTGTAAAAACTTTTCGCAATCGTTCAGACGGTAAAATGAGTAGATTGGTGGCACAACCAATTGATGATCGAACAACGGACCTAAGTAGAGACTGCAAGTCTAACTATTAAGTTATATTTAATTTTTGTAGACTTTTGTCGTATGTACACTCTTGTACAAATGTTTTGCGGTACTTAAAAAAAACTTAAATAAAACACAGTAAGAAGTCATGCGGAATGTTTTTTTCTCTGAATGGACTTGACCTTGCCCTCTGTCCCTCTGTTACATTTGTCCCCCATTTAATCTGCATTTTGCCATATTTATTTATAGGTGTTTTGTATTTTGACTGTTGATTTACATCTTTTGTGTTGTGCCCCTGAAGTAAGGAAGAGGGCGGGGGTGACAATGTCTTCATAACAAAAACTATCGAAGATATTGATTATAATGGCAAGTAAGAACATTTCGTCCCCAACCACAGTTAAAATGTTAATAAATGGAAATGTAAGAATCTACCAATATCTCAATGGACTCCTAATAAAATTTAAATTTAAATATATAAAGCAGCGCAAAGTATTGATCTTCTTACTTTAAATTTGAAACAATAGTGACTACGCAGCCCCTAAATCACTCAGAAGTAATTAAGTTATCTATTTTTTTTAAATATAATCTGGTTTCAGATTAATTAAGGGTTCCTTGGAAATAGAAAGCTTACACTTCAAGTTACTGATATAATTAACTAAAGCACGCTGTAGGAACTTTCAGCTTCCGAAGGGAATATAGCCTAGGCACTCATGATCACAGAGCTGTTAACCGATGTATGGGACCCTCAAGAAACTCTGACACTCAGGTACAGTAAAATATAACTATGGCATTATCAGCTGTTATTTTAAACTTGTTTCACATTAAATGATTTTGATTTCCTTATTTGCAAAACTTGTAACCTGGAAATTATTTCTATGTTTGGCAAACTGAATGTTTTATCTAAGTTTTATCTTGCTTGATTGATAGCTTCTACACAAATAGTTATCTAAGAAATCAATAATATGGTCGTACTTATTACAACACTTACATCAAAATAATATAATTTAAACAATCGATATAACTTTAGATAATTTCTTTTAATCGTTAGTAACTAACAACTGTTGTTAAGGTTTCTTTTCGTGGCACATGTTGAAAACCAGCTGAATTTTTTTTAAATTCATATTTATGATTTTTTGTTTGTTTGTGCATTCCATTATCAATCCTTGCAAGGATTAAGAGATCAAAATATTTATATATTTTTAATTTTTAAACCATTACACTGATATCTTTTTGCAGCATTAAATAGAAAATTTACTGAAACTACAATCGATCACTAATTACCTTTTATAAAGGATTGGGTTTATTGCGTCGAAAAATAAATTAAATCAATCTACGTAATTTGTAAAAACTAATTTCCCCCCTTTCTTGAGACAAAACACATGCTACTTCCGACGGCCGGCCGTACTACTGAAGCGAGCATGGCGTCACTTCAAGCAAGAACCGCCGACACATTCTCACCTGCAGTTACTCTAAGATAAAATATTATGAAAAATCAGTTCCTCTATTCTCTGAGACGTAAAAAAATATGAAGTATGGTGTATTCAGCTAGATAGTAGTCGTGTACTTTCACAGATAAGTGTGAGTCGACGTTTAATGAAAGAACATAGGTAGTCGGTTTCAGATAACAATTATATCAAATGTTTAAAACGTTAACAATTTTTTGCATAACATAACAATTCTTGAATAATTATATACACTTAGAAGCTTTAAATATGTAAAAGTGTAAATGTATAAATGTGTATGTGTGTAAATGTATATAAGTGTAAAAAATGTTTACCCCCTCCTAAAAACCATGTAATTTACAATTTTAAAAAACGGGCTCTTTTGTTTCTAAAGCCTTGGTTCTACAATTTAGTTACTTCCCTAGGTGCAAATGAATTATGTGATACTGAAGTTAAACTAAATCGTGGATGTGAGTAGTTTGTCACAAGCAACTGTGCTTTAAAAGAGAGGAGGTTCTTCCTCACAAAAAAAAAAAAAAAAAACACATTTGGGGCTAGGCAGTTTCTCAGACCCAACTATCACTCACCCGCACTTCCATCTCACCAGCTTGGACCGCGTTTGTTTTACAGCGCCATAAAAAGAAAGAACCGAGAAGGGAGCGCTGAAGTAACTCTCGGGCTTGATTAACGTCAAGGGGATAAAAAAACTGATGATACGATACCACAAAACCCCCCAAAAAAAGTTATTTCTGTGTAAGAAGGGCAGATAAGTACAGTGATTTCTCCTAGACTCTATGAGGTTTTCCAGTTAATACTAGACACATGCACAAGTGCACATATACACATTTCCACTTGTTCGACAAACTGTTAAATATCTATTCTGAACTAAGTATTAAAATAAGTTTAATTGGGCAATCGAGAAACCATTCACGTATTTTAATAAATAACAATTTCTAGAGTAATATTACTCAAAAATATATTAATTAAATTTCAATAAGCAATGGTTTACGATTTGAAACTTCCCCAGCACATTGTTTGTGCTGCTGAAAGAAAACTATAGAAAATTTACTAACGAGCAATCGCAGCTCTGTAACTACAGTTCCTGTTGAAATTGTGTTTCTTCACAATAACATAGTAACTCCAGGCGTTTACCGCTGGCCCAGTAATATTCATGTAACAGGGTACAGTAGTCTCGTTAATCCAGACCCCGTTAGTTCGGACATCCGGTTAATCCGGACGGATCTAAAAATAAATAAATGATGAAAAAGAATGTTGTGACAAAGGAAAATAAGAAAATACATTTCTAAGAGAGGGGCAGAAAGTGACTGCAACAATGGATCAAAAACACCAAGCCTTATTTCGTATTGATGCGGGTGAATCATTAACTAGAATCGAGCAAGATTTAGGTGTAGGAAAACAAACTGTTTCTGATAGGAAAAAAAATTGAAGATTTTTTTGCCAAAATGGTAAGGACAGTCTGGGTAACAGAAGCACGTTATAAAAAATGAAACTTTAGACGAGTCTTTGCACATTTGGTTTTGCCAAAAACATGAACAAGGCGTTCCGCTGTCGGGCGTAACATTACAAGCGTTCGCGCTCAAACTCAACGAAAAATTAAATGTAAATTAATTGTAAATTTAATGTATTGTTTTATTTATAAGTAACATATATATGTACATAGTTTCTTAAGTACTTTATAATAAAACACAGTTGAATTTTTCTTTAGCCCATAAAACTTGTTTTAAAGTTGATTACGGTTAATCCAGACTTTCGGTGATCCGCACAGGGTCCGGTCCGGACAAGTCCGGATTAGCGAGAAACTACTGTTGTTAAGTTATTTTTTATTTTGTTTCTCATTACATGATTTTGATTTCCTTAGTTGAGAAACTAACAACCAGGGAATTACTTGTATTTTTTTTCTTTTCAAAACCAATGTCGCCTAGTTTTATCATCCGTGATAAAAGCAGATAACTAGGAAAAATCGGTAATACGGTCGTATTTATCAAAGTACTCACATTGAAATAGTAAAGTTTAAACAATCAATGTACCTTCACATGATTTCGTGCAGTCGCACGCTTCTCACACAAAACGGCCCGGGTGCAGATACAAGGGGATACAGTTGCCGATAGACGCCCCCTTCCTCTATTATGGTGCATTCTGTTTTTGCTTTACATAATTTTGGTGAACTCTGGTCCATCCCTAGGGGGGGGGGGGGGAGGGGGCGGCATGCTGAAGACTTAAAAATATTGGCAAATTAAAAATTATAATTTTCTAACTGTTTTCCGCTAGCTAGTTTTCCAATATTTGGCTAAACTGTACTCAATATTTCTTTAAATGATTTTACTTTTTTCAATGTAAGTTTAACAATTTCGGTATAAGTACTTTATATTTGTGTACCTTTTAATTATTCTATTTAGTTCAGTTTTATAAATAGTTAAAAACCATGGCGTGAATACTGTTTATTCTTCGCAGCGTGTTCGCGCGAGGTGTTCCCAGCGAGCCGGACCGCGGCTTGCCGGGCCAGAGCTTCACGAGGCCGCCGCGGAGGAGCGCCAGTCGCGGCTGACGTCACGGCCCAGGCGGAAGCAACTGAATAGGCGGAATATGGCCATTAAAAAAATTGGTTGTCTGTAAAGTTGGTTTACGGACGATAGTTTAACGTGACAACGTCATAACAAAACATTGATGAAATTATTGCATACTTTAATGAATAAAATTAAATCATTTTTATTGAATTATCACTATTTTCTTTGGATACAAAGAAGGATTGAAATGAAATCTACAATTTAATTGATAAATTAACTTTTTTTTTTAATTATCACTATTTTGTATGGATACTAAGGAGTGAAATGAAATCTGGCGTTTAGCTATAAAGTTCAATTATAATTATGAGCACGTTTTCATATAAATAAACTGTAATAAAATATCTATCATCAATTATATGAATCACCATAATTTTTTAGTCAATTGTAACATAACCTATTATTACTGCACTCGCCGTCAGCGTAACGGAACACAGCGTAACGGAACAATGAGCGTAACGGGACACAGCGCAACGGATCAATGTGCGTAACGGGACACTTTTTCGTGGGTGCAGCCGGCGTTCAACGATTTATTAGACGTTGTCACGTCAAAATCTATGAGGTTGAGAAATGCCAACATCAAGAATTAAGTTTTACAAATAAAGAATACATAGAATTATCTTAAACATATTAATTATATACAAAAGTATTTTCTTACAAACATTATTAGTTCAAAATTTATTGAATTGTAAGTGTATTAACGGAGTGGCGTATTGAGTATAGTTGCAAAATATTATAATTTGGAATAATTTCTGAAATGTTGAATTATCTTGGCAGCAATGAAATAACTATGGCTGCCATGTGCACACGTGTAGACGTTTGCACGTGTGTATTTTTTTTTTGCAATTGAAACTGAGATTATGGTTTTCAACTCTCATATTTTTCGGCTATACAGATTTTTAATTTTAAAAAAAATAAAGCATTTTAACATGGTGTTTTGGTTGTCCTGTATTACAAAATATATAATCTTAAACTTATAGGTATTGTGAATACTCCCAGCAAAAAACGACCACAAAAAATTCAAGGTAGCCAACATTTTCTTTCGAAAAATAAACTACTTTGAGGTAGCTAGGTTTGCCGATAAACCCCACACAGTTCGCTGATTCCCAAAGAAAATAAGAACGTTCGTTATAGAATTGAGTTGCGACTCTTTTTTTTTTCTTGGTTGCTTTTCGACGGCGCCCGGGCTCGGCTCGGGAGAGGGACTCAGGAGCCGGCAAGTTTGGGGCGTTTGTTACGCTGATAACTTCCGCTACAGCGAACCAATTTCAAACAAGTAGGCCCCCCACCGGCGACAACGTGTATTTGAACTTTAGATTTGGCCTGTTCGGTGAGTGCCAAGTGAACTGTAGCGAATTGGGCGCATTTAGTACTTGCCCTATGCTGCAAACTTTGCTAGACTTGGGATGCACAGTTGGACTGGTGTCAAGGTTTACTCTCCTTGTTTCGAAGCGAGTGATTTTTCCCTATGCGAGAGAATAATTTGCAATGACTCAAAATTAATACTAAGAGGAACTTGTTGCCTTATTAAGAATGAGAGATTTATAAACATTTTTTCCTTGTTCGGACAGTGAACAGGTACATAAACACGTGGAACAGTCTTCGGGTGACACTAACTACTGCCAGCGGAGTGGATAATACTTCTTTTTTTAACAGACTGTAATTGGTTGGCAATATGGGGAATATAAATTTGTGTATTCATCCAATATTTTTACTTCAAAATTATGTATCTTACTTTTTTTTTTGTAAAAGAAATAATGCAATAAATTTTATCTTGGCACTGTGGCCTTGCGCGTAGTTATATTGTGGTTAGTTTAACTATTCACTTGCACATGGGCTGATGGTACTGTTATGAGAGGGGGAAACACGTTCGTAAGGATAGCCCAAGTAATTTCATGCAGTTTTATTTACTACTAATATTGACATTACTAATTAAATCATTGCACTTAAAAATGTATTTTCACAAAAAAACTAAATACCTGTCAAGTTCCACAGTTAGCACTCTTCACTGGAGCTAGGCTCGACAGTGGTTCGCCCCTTACCCCGCACCTGTGACACACACACAGTCTCGCGCCACTCGGTCACACACGCACGGTCCCGTCACTCCGTGTCCGTGCCACTCGCTAAGGGGTGGGGGGAGGGGGGTTCTTTCTCTTCTGGACTAACACTTCACTCCGCTTTCGAAATTCCCGCGGAGGCCGGCGTCGTCACTTTCGTGCCGGAGTGGTTGTGACGTGTCGCCGTCATCCCGGGCCGACCCGACGCCCGAAGCATCCAGAACAGTGGCGGGAATCGCACGCCAATCCACGCGGTGGCCTCTGAAACCCTGCAGGATTCCCAGGCCACTAAGAAGGGAACGAGGGAGCGGGGGCAGAGTAGTGGCGAGGTCGGGCCGCCCTAATGCCCAGAAGTATGCTACATCAGTTGCCGTGCGGGGCCGCCAGGCCAGACTACCGCTGGAAGGCCCGTTCCACGGCCTTGCTTCCCAGTGCGCTCGTAACAGTGCACATTAATATAATTCTAATGCATTTACTCAACTAGCAAAAGAATTGTGTCTATTTAATTAAATAAATTTTTTAGCACTTTTAGAGCGTAGTTCAAATACACTTAGATAGCTGAACCTGGGAAAAAATAGTAAAAAGTTTTTTTTATTTATGACAAATATATGTAAAAACTACTTTCGATAATTTTTTTCACGAGCCTGATTTATTTTCTTCATATATAATAATTGAATTTTAGAAATTAAGTTTTTTTTTTTTTTTTTTTTCATAAAACCGCAATGAAATGTACAACATTTTGAATAACTTCAAGCTAATGGTTTTTGGTGAGCATGAAGCCTCCAGTCGGAAGTCGATGTCTCTGGTTCTCCTCCCACGGTCGGGAGACGCCACGACAGTATTCCCCCACATTCGTATTTTATCATCAAAATTTATTCAATCATTCAATTTGTCCCGGACACTGACTGTAATGACATTGTTTACGACATCACGTTGCCATTTTCGTAGTGTATCTTATAACAATTTTCACAACATTATACCTGAATCGGCTTAATTGTGTAGTGATCAAAAAGCAGAATAGGATAAAATAAACACACTATACTAATACGTTATTATATTGAATACGATCTCTAGTAAGGCTGATCACTGAACAGTGTGAAAATCTCATTGCAACATCTGCAACTCGGTTAACGCAAGTTTCACAGCTAAATGAAAATACCTACACGACCGATATCTACTGTTTATTGGTAATTGACAGATGACATACCGCGAGAGACTAAGGATCTGGTTGAATTGGTTAAACTATCACTTTTAAAAAGATAAATGGAAATATAATATTTGTGATCAAAGAATCAAATTTAGTGATAATGAAACATAAAAACAACTATTTCAGTCCACATAATAATCAATTTTATTTTTAAGTTTCACAGAAGTAATTTTCAAACAACGGAACTAAATGTGAATCATATAAGCGCTAGAACTATGCATTCTTTCTCAATAATTGAGACAACGAACAAGCCAGTATCGAGTGCCCAGATTATACGTGGGCTTCGTGTTGTTTTTATCTAGCTTGTAGAGCGTCCCAATAAGCCTCTTTACGTAAAGTGAGAACGTTAATATTGTTAAAATAACCATGAACATGCCAGTGGGACTTTGAACAAATTTGTGTAATCTCCGTAGTGTCAGATTTACCTTCTTACCACCGAAGTGCACTGTCCTCAAGATGTCTCGCACTCCCGCTGTGGAGCTGGCAACTTAACCATCAGTGATGGACCACTGGTGGCCATACTACTATCATGTATGTGCATCACTGTTTGTAAAATAGCTCTTACGTATTTGCTTCAAATGATCGATTCATTTGTATTCTCACTAACAAAATGCCACAGATATAAAAATTTATTTTAAAATACATTTTTTTAAACAAAATAGACCCTACGTAGACACTTTTCAGTATACACTACTTAAGGAACATAACTATTAACGAATTGGGAGTAACATACAATGATATTGCTTTCTACAATGTAAGCACGCACATATAAAATAAACCTTAGAACCTTCCAACTATTATATTCCGCTAAGCCAGTCCACTCTCGTTCACTGGCTTGCATTAAAATATATTTGCCAGTGTGCTACGACGTTTCAAAGTAAAAGGAAACCAAGTTCCATGAATAATTTCGTCGTTGGGAACCCATTTTAACCAACAAAATGATGGAGGTAAGCCCACCCCGAATGTATTTATAGTGTCTCCAATTTTCTCGGAGTTGAGAATGGTGTCGGAGCCATTCCCCCTGATGGGGGAAGCAGTTCGCTCCCCGGAGATCTGGACCACCTCGATGGCTTGGCGGCTGAGACGCTCTCTCCGCCGCAGCCCGCCGAGAGGCTCAACCAGGATAGTAGTATAGGTTAGCCGGAACTGGGACAGGCGCCAGGCGGAGGATTGAAGATTGTTTACATTGTGACGTCACGGCGGCCATCTTGGAGGAGTGTAACGGGACACAGCGTAACGGGACAAGTTTGACCTTGACCTTTGACCCTCAAAATTCGCCAAAATTGGGCAAAAATTGCCCAAAATTCCTCAAAAATCGTCAAAATTTACATTTCTGTGGAAAAAAATTTCCGCCAAAAAATCTCAAATAATTCCACAATTCAAAAATTCGGATTTCGAAAATCCTCAAAAGTCGTTTTGCCCTAGAAAGAACCCAAATTCCTAAAAGAGGCTTAAGCATCCTTGTCTACAGCCTCCGATAAGCCTCTGACGTCATCTAGGAATATGACCGCCATCTTGGATGGTTGTGACCTTGACCTTTGACCTTGACCTTGACCCCGGCGACCATATTGGATCAGCCATCTTGGATCCGCCATCTTGGATGACGTCATTGTGTTCTCGAAAATTCCGGCATTGTGTTTTCCGCCATATTGGACGATGACGTCACCGTTGCAATTTACGTTACGGCCGCCATCTTTAACTTTTTTATTTATTATCCGAATTTAATGAATTTTTTTTTTAAATTATAAAAAAATTTAAATAATAAAATTTTAATAAAAAAATTAAAAAATCATACATTAACGACACGTAGTTCGGAGTCCTCGGTTCGAACCCGTCGAGTACAAAAAAAATTAAAAATGGCGACCGATCCTTCCCCCTAGGTGGGTGCTAGCAGACTGACTCCCACCACTTTTTTTCAAAGCATATATAACATCATCTAGTATGACGTAATGACCGCCATCTTGTCTTCGATGCTGAAAGCCATCATCATTGTATCGTCGACTAGAGTGCACCGACGTCATGTTAGTTTAATTCTTACCCGCTAGAGTGCAGTAATCATTTATTATTGCTGTGACACCCGCCATCTTGTCATTTGGCCGCCATCTTGAAAATCCGTGATTATTTAGCTAGAAATTCGGGAAAAGTTCCAAAATTCATTAAATAAATCACTCATTAATTTACATATTGATTCGATCCGCTCCTGTCCTCGGTTCGATACCCGACCGATGCAATAATGTTTAATTTATGTAAAAAAAAATAATTCCAATAAACCATGTTCAACATTCGTAAAGAGACTTTAAATCATCTACTACCATCATCCTATCAGACAACAAGACCACCATATTGGAAATTCGTAATTGTAATGCTAGAGATTCGGGAAAAAGTTAAAAATTCATTAAATAAATTTGTAATCTATATACTGATTGATAAGATCGACTTAGGTCCTTGGTTCGATCCCTGGCCGATACAAAACAACTTTAATATTTTAAAAAAAGTACCACTAATGTGGCAGGTTTGAGAAAATAAAATACACCACAAGTTCCTTTAAAAAAAACTTTTATTACATACATACTACACTACTACAAGTACAAAAAAATACACAGACAAATTACTAAAGCCTTTTGGATTCCTCGATTCAAACAGTCTTCTTATTGTACGGACTAAGCCTTTTACATGACTTTAAATGTCTATCCGATCCGGTCATCACCGCAGCCAGAGACGGACTGAAGTTCATATCACTTATATAGTCTCATTAGCCGGTACAACACATGAGTCAAATCAATAACCATGTTCATTATAGGTCTCGGAGCATTTTTTATAATGACGATGTAAGCTATCGAGACGTGAAATTAGTTTATTGCACTTATTGCACTGAAATTGTATTCTTTGAACATTATTAGAACAACCGCTTCTTTCATGTCTGCGAGCATTTGAGGTGATAGTAAATGATGCACCACAGTATTTGCACTGATGCGAAGTACGCTCTTCATTAATTGAAGTATTCAATGCTGATGAAACTTCAGCTAATGGTGGAACAGCACATATCGAAGTCTCCTCCAGTGTTGTCAGAGGCGTTGCCAACGGAATCTGCTCCAACATCGTCGGCGCCGACGTCATGGTTCCCGTAGTCGATGGTACATCCTCCATCGAGTACGACGTTAAAGTCGGCAAAGATGCCATCGAAGTCTCAAGAACAAGCAATTACACGTCTTATGCACCAGAAGAAACAAACTAGGTGATCCGTACACCGTCGACGTCAGTAACAAAACAGAGCGTCCTGCTGTCTAGGACTCGCTTATATACATGCACCGTATGGAATAATACGCTAGTCAAACCAAGAACATTTTACTAAAATACTAGAGTCAAAACAACATTAAAAAAATAGAAGCACCATAAAAAAAAAGGAAGCACACTTGGAAGCACCTTCAAAAAAGGAAAAAAAAAATTGGAAGCACCATCAAAAAAAGGAAGCACACTTGGAAGCACCTTCAAAAAAGGAAAAAAAATTGGAAGCACCGACTACGAAAAGGCAGCACATTTGGAAGCACCGACTACTTAAAGGCAGCACATTTGGCAGCACCGACAACGAAAAGGCAGCACATTTGGAAGCACCGACAACGCAAAGGCAGCACATTTGGAAGCACCGACTACGAAAAGGCAGCACATTTGGAAGCACCGCCTACAAAAAGGGAGCACATTTGGAAGCACCGACAACGAAAAGGCAGCACATTTGGAAGCACCGACAACGAAAAGGCAGCACATTTGGAAGCACCGACTACGAAAAGGCAGCACATTTGGAAGCACCGACAACGAAAAGGCAGCACATTTGGCAGCACCGACAACGAAAAGGCAGCACATTTGGCAGCACCGACAACGAAAAGGCAGCACATTTGGAAGCACCGACAACGCAAAGGCAGCACATTTGGAAGCACCGACTACGAAAAGGCAGCACATTTGGAAGCACCGCCTACGAAAAGGCAGCACATTTGGAAGCACCGACAACGAAAAGGCAGCACATTTGGAAGCACCGACAACGAAAAGGCAGCACATTTGGAAGCACCGACTACGAAAAGGCAGCACATTTGGAAGCACCGACAACGAAAAGGCAGCACATTTGGAAGCACCGACAACGAAAAGGCAGCACATTTGGAAGCACCATCATCGAAAAGGCAGCACATTTGGAAGCACCGACTACGAAAAGGCAGCACATTTGGAAGCACCGACTACGAAAAGACAGCACATTTGGAAGCACCGACAACGAAAAGGCAGCACATTTGGAAGCACCGACAACGAAAAGGCAGCACATTTGGAAGCACCATCATCGAAAAGGCAGCACATTTGGAAGCTCCATCATCAAAAAAAAAAAGGCAACAAGGAAGCACAAGTTACGAGATCTAAGTCTTAGAAATCAAAATACAAGAAATAAAAACATTAAATTCTTATAATTTAAATTGTTTATTTTATTGCTTTACATTATACAAATGCAAGTAAAACAAGCCATTATTGTATGTAGCCAGCATTCCTCAGTTCCTTGAGTATGAAGGATATTTCTTTGATGCACGAATAGTTTCCTGCACAAAGCGAACCATGTAGAAGTCTTAACCGGTCAACCAATATGTTTGGATCTTTCCATGATGTGTAATCAATCTCTTCTACCACCATCTTCCTTGCACCTTTATAAATATTATGATCTCTGGTGTCTTCCGTTTTACCACCAACCTCAGGGTAACTTTCATGTTTGAGACGGTGATCATCACAAGCTTGATCAGATTTATTTAATATATCACGTCGTTTCCACCGTTTCGGTCTCAGGACACCGCCACATTCTTCGATCTTGGCAGCTTTAGGTGCTTCATCATAGTCTATGTCTTTGTCAACAGCCTCAGAGTCACTGTAACAATCACCGTAGAAGGAACCGTCTTCACCCAATTTTCCGTAATATTTCGATGTTGATGATTTTGAAGCGTCTTCATCGTCTTCATGCTTCCTTTTTAGGAGTCCATCTTTTTACATGGTAGGAAAGATCTACTTGAATTCGGCTGGAATATATTCTCACTTTTCACGTTAAGGATTCTTCCATTGTCTTCATTCTTCCGTAAATCATCAACCTCCTTCAATTTAAGTTCTTTGTCGAGATCGGAAGAGCCAAGAAAATTATTGTGGTAGTGCAGATCACTCTTCCTTAGGATGGTAGATTCATCGTTGTCCTCTAGCTTGTACGCAGGCTTGGCGCTACAAGTTCTTCCATGTCTTTTTAGGCTCTCTCTCCGCGTAAACGACTTGCTACATCGAACACAACTTATCATATTGCGCAGTGGATTTTTAACACAGTCATTCTTCTCGTGTTGTCTTTTATTCTTTCTCAAGATAAAATCTTTACTGCAAAACTTACACCTATGTTCTTTCGATACAGCGTCAGATCCCAAATCAGAATTCATATTAGTTACTGAGACTAATACCAGATACCAATTGAGTGTTTTAAATTAGATTCAATACTAAAATAGAAATTTTTTCATATTTCATCAGCGAGAATTAATATATCTCCTGCAAAAGTACTTTATGCATGTAGTTCTGCTTTTCAACAACAGATGTCGCCACATGTTGCTTGCAGGTAAATAATATTTAGTTATTTTATGCGGGATGCGGGATGCTCACTAACGATCGCAAAAGAAGGATGGCTTCGCTAGACTCCAAGGAAAAGGAAGTTCGTCTTGCATGTTGGTGCTCCACAGATGTCTCATGGCATAATATTAATTTGACTGAGTAATGATATGTGTTAATTCCACCTTATAAAAATATTGCAAGTTTTGATTTATTAGCAGAAATTATCGAATTAAATGTAACTCCATATAAAATGACGTGTCTCATTAGACAAAAAAAAATCCATGCAGAGAGCGGTTTCTCAGAATAGTCAGAAACACTTGAAGAAACCACAGGAATGATTGCAAGAACACGAGAAAACCATCAAAATATTGACAAGAATATTCAGGAGCACACGGAGAAAACCACCATAATATTGACAAGAATAATCGGAAGCACACGGAGAAAACCGCCACAAGTTTTCTTTGTTATCATAAAATTACAGAAAAAAATCAAAAATAAAAAAACACAACAAATTCAAAAAATGATTCTGGCTTGGACTAGAACTCTATCTTTGCTCAACAATGAGAAGTTCACAAGCTAGCATAATCAGTTTTTGAATTTGTTGTGTTTTTTGATTTTTGATTTTTTTCTGTAATTTTATGATAACAAAGAAAACTTGTGGCGGTTTTCTCCGTGTGCTTCCGATTATTCTTGTCAATATTATGGTGGTTTTCTCCGTGTGCTCCTGAATATTCTTGTCAATATTTTGATGGTTTTCTCGTGTTCTTGCAATCATTCCTGTGGTTTCTTCAAGTGTTTCTGACTATTCTGAGAAACCGCTCTCTGCATGGATTTTTTTTTGTCTAATGAGACATGTCATTTTATTTGGAGTTACATTTAATTCGATAATTTCTGCTACTAAATCAAAACTTGCAATATTTTTTTTACCAGGTGGAATTAACAAATATCATTACTCAGTCAAATTAATATCACGCCATGAGACATCTGTGGAGCACCAACATGCAAGACGAACTTCCTTTTCCTTGGAGTCTAGCGAAGCCATCCTTCTTTTGCGATCGTTAGTGAGCATCCCGCATCCCGCATAAAATAACTAAATATTATTTACCTGCAAGCAACATGTGGCGACATCTGTTGTTGAAAAGCAGAACTACATGCATAAAGTACTTTTGCAGGAGATATATTAATTCTCGCTGATGAAATATGAAAAAATTTCTATTTAAGTATTGAATCTAATTTAAAACACTCAATTGGTATCTGGTATTAGTCTCAGTAACTAATATGAATTCTGATTTGGGATCTGACGCTGTATCGAAAGAACATAGGTGTAAGTTTTGCAGTAAAGATTTTATCTTGAGAAAGAATAAAAGACAACACGAGAAGAATGACTGTGTTAAAAATCCACTGCGCAATATGATAAGTTGTGTTCGATGTAGCAAGTCGTTTACGCGGAGAGAGAGCCTAAAAAGACATGGAAGAACTTGTAGCGCCAAGCCTGCGTACAAGCTAGAGGACAACGATGAATCTACCATCCTAAGGAAGAGTGATCTGCATTACCACAATAATTTTCTTGGCTCTTCCGATCTCGACAAAGAACTTAAATTGAAGGAGGTTGATGATTTACGGAAGAATGAAGACAATGGAAGAATCCTTAACGTGAAAAGTGAGAATATATTCCAGACGAATTCAAGTAGATCTTTCCTACCATGTAAAAATGATGGACTCCTAAAAAGGAAGCATGAAGACGATGAAGACGCTTCAACATCATCAACATCGAAATATTACGGAAAATTGGGTGAAGACGGTTCCTTCTACGGTGATTGTTACAGTGACTCTGAGGCTGTTGACAAAGACATAGACTATGATGAAGCACCTAAAGCTGCCAAGATCGAAGAATGTGGCGGTGTCCTGAGACCGAAACGGTGGAAACGACGTGATATATTAAATAAATCTGATCAAGCTTGTGATGATCACCGTCTCAAACATGAAAGTTACCCTGAGGTTGGTGGTAAAACGGAAGACACCAGAGATCATAATATTTATAAAGGTGCAAGGAAGATGGTGGTAGAAGAGATTGATTACACATCATGGAAAGATCCAAACATATTGGTTGACCGGTTAAGACTTCTACATGGTTCGCTTTGTGCAGGAAACTATTCGTGCATCAAAGAAATATCCTTCATACTCAAGGAACTGAGGAATGCTGGCTACATACAATAATGGCTTGTTTTACTTGCATTTGTATAATGTAAAGCAATAAAATAAACAATTTAAATTATAAGAATTTAATGTTTTTATTTCTTGTATTCTGATTTCTAAGACTTAGATCTCGTAACTTGTGCTTCCTTGTTGCCTTTTTTTTTTTGATGATGGAGCTTCCAAATGTGCTGCCTTTTCGATGATGGTGCTTCCAAATGTGCTGCCTTTTCGTTGTCGGTGCTTCCAAATGTGCTGCCTTTTCGTTGTCGGTGCTTCCAAATGTGCTGTCTTTTCGTAGTCGGTGCTTCCAAATGTGCTGCCTTTTCGTAGTCGGTGCTTCCAAATGTGCTGCCTTTTCGATGATGGTGCTTCCAAATGTGCTGCCTTTTCGTTGTCGGTGCTTCCAAATGTGCTGCCTTTTCGTTGTCGGTGCTTCCAAATGTGCTGCCTTTTCGTAGTCGGTGCTTCCAAATGTGCTGCCTTTTCGTTGTCGGTGCTTCCAAATGTGCTGCCTTTTCGTTGTCGGTGCTTCCAAATGTGCTGCCTTTTCGTAGGCGGTGCTTCCAAATGTGCTGCCTTTTCGTAGTCGGTGCTTCCAAATGTGCTGCCTTTGCGTTGTCGGTGCTTCCAAATGTGCTGCCTTTTCGTTGTCGGTGCTGCCAAATGTGCTGCCTTTTCGTTGTCGGTGCTGCCAAATGTGCTGCCTTTTCGTTGTCGGTGCTTCCAAATGTGCTGCCTTTTCGTAGTCGGTGCTTCCAAATGTGCTGCCTTTTCGTTGTCGGTGCTTCCAAATGTGCTGCCTTTTCGTTGTCGGTGCTTCCAAATGTGCTGCCTTTTCGTAGGCGGTGCTTCCAAATGTGCTGCCTTTTCGTAGTCGGTGCTTCCAAATGTGCTGCCTTTGCGTTGTCGGTGCTTCCAAATGTGCTGCCTTTTCGTTGTCGGTGCTGCCAAATGTGCTGCCTTTAAGTAGTCGGTGCTTCCAAATGTGCTGCCTTTTCGTAGCCGGATCGGATAGACATTTAAAGTCATGTAAAAGGCTTAGTCCGTACAATAAGAAGACTGTTTGAATCGAGGAATCCAAAAGGCTTTAGTAATTTGTCTGTGTATTTTTTTGTACTTGTAGTAGTGTAGTATGTATGTAATAAAAGTTTTTTTTAAAGGAACTTGTGGTGTATTTTATTTTCTCAAACCTGCCACTTTAGTGGTACTTTTTTTAAAATATTAAAGTTGTTTTGTATCGGCCAGGGATCGAACCAAGGACCTAAGTCGATCTTATCAATCAGTATATAGATTACAAATTTATTTAATGAATTTTTAACTTTTTCCCGAATCTCTAGCATTACAATTACGAATTTCCAATATGGTGGTCTTGTTGTCTGATAGGATGATGGTAGTAGATGATTTAAAGTCTCTTTACGAATGTTGAACATGGTTTATTGGAATTATTTTTTTTTTACATAAATTAAACATTATTGCATCGGTCGGGTATCGAACCGAGGACAGGAGCGGATCGAATCAATATGTAAATTAATGAGTGATTTATTTAATGAATTTTGGAACTTTTCCCGAATTTCTAGCTAAATAATCACGGATTTTCAAGATGGCGGCCAAATGACAAGATGGCGGGTGTCACAGCAATAATAAATGATTACTGCACTCTAGCGGGTAAGAATTAAACTAACATGACGTCGGTGCACTCTAGTCGACGATACAATGATGATGGCTTTCAGCATCGAAGACAAGATGGCGGACATGACGTCATACTAGGTGACGATATATATGCTTTAAGAAAAGTGGTGGGAGTCAGTCTGCCAAAAGTCACCACGGGGGAAGGATCGGTCGCCATTTTTATTTTTTTTGCACTAGTCGGGTTCGAACTGAGGACTCCGAGCTCCGTGTCGTTAATGTATGATTTTTAAAATAATTTATTAAAATTTTATTATTTAATTTTTTTATAATTTTTAAAAAAAATTTCATTAAAATCGGATAATAAATAAAAAAGTTAAAGATGGCGGCCGTAACCAAAATTGCAACGGTGACGTCATCTTCCAATATGGCTGTCATGGCATCCTAGTTTTCAAGGTCATGACCTCGGCGGCTTAGAGCGGCTAGCTCTTAGGAGTTTTAAGCCGCTTTTAGGAATTTGGGTTCTTTCTAGGGCAAAACGACTTTTGAGGATTTTCGAAATCCTGATTTTTGAATTGTGGAATTTTTTGAGATTTTTTGGCGGAATTTTTTTCCACAGAAATGTAAATTTTGACGAATTTTGAGGAATTTTGGGCATTTTTTGCCCAATTTTGACGAATTTTGAGGGTCAAAGGTCAAGGTCAAACTTGTCCCGTTACGCTGTGTCCCGTTACACTCCTCCAAGATGGCCGCCGTGACGTCACAATGTAAACAATCTTCAATCCTCCGCCTGGCGCCTGTCCCAGTTCCGGCTAACCTATACTACTCAGGATAGCTCGTTCCCGCGCGGCGCCGCGCCAGACTCCAGGACTCTGGGTTGCTGGGGTGGACACAGTAATTTTTTGAAGTGAAACTTCTTTGGGCGCGATGGGAGTAACATTTCAAGGCTTAATTTTAATGCAACCTTTTCGTGAAATATTGTTTTCCTGGCGCGAAAAGAACGTAGATTAGGTTGCGGACGGTGTAGAGAAATCGTCGGGCCTCGTTTACTTGAGCGGGCTCCACGTGGTGGCGTGCGGCTCAGGTTGGACCCTGTCATGCTGCAGGGATAGGCGGGTCGCGGCGGTAGGTACTCTCCTGCACCTGACGTTACCCCGACTGTAGGGAGTATTTGGGCAAAGGGCAACACAACGGGGTTTGAGCTTATTTTCAAGAAAAAAATTGTTTAATTCATGTTTATTTAGAAAACTTACTTATTTCTCTGTTCTCTCTGACATTTTACCCCTTACGATATACTTAAAAGAGTCGAGATTTCAATTGCCAAAGAAGTTTCACTTATATCACGTGTACTGAGATACACGCGCTCTTTATTTTCATTAAGGGGATTTTGAAAAAAAAAATTAAAATCTGAAAACTTGTATTAAAAAAAAATTGCATGACTATGGACACCAAAACACTGGCATATTGGCTTAAAGTAGCAGCCGTAGGTGACGTGGCTTCGCACTCAGTTGAAATTGCAGGTGTCGTAACAGCTCACTTTGCATCACCCAATTTTTTCATAGCTCGTGGGGGTTAGGAGAGAGGATATATCCCATTATACTCCCCCCCCCCCCTCTAATGCGTCCGCCACTGTGGGGGTGGAGAATTTTTTTTTAGGTCATGTAACCTTTTTAAGGGAAAACAAGTGACGCCTTCCTTTAAGCGGCTTCGTGCGTGAGGCCGAGAAAGGAATCTACGAATCGGACGGGACTGTACGGACCATTACGCGCGAAGCCGGGGCGGCACAGGAGGAGCGGAAGGCGTGAAGGAGACAAGCAAGGAGGGAAAGTGGGCGGGATGAAGGGAGTGGAAGCTGTCGGGCGGCGACAATCCTCTGGCGCGGCGGGAAGGCGAGGTCGCCGCCGGACAATGCGCGAGTGACGGGCCAATCACTGATTGCCACGCCGGCCGCGTGTCGACACCCCGCCGTCTGCCTCGAGAGCTGTCCGGTCCCTCTGGCGGCACATTGTCCGCCGCGTCACACGCCAAGTACCTCCTTAGGACCCAACAAGGCGCTACGTTTCGATCCACACACCCTGTTATGAGTCAGTCAGACGAACACTCGGAGCTACTGTGAATTTGGATAACCCAATGGGCTTCAGCCTCTGTGCACAGCCGTGCAACGTAACATACTAGGAGAAAAAAGAGTTCGTCCATTCAACATATAAAGCACGTTCGGAAATTACCGTACATAAATTTAATGACTGGCAGGGAATACCAAAACAAGTTATTTTGGTTTATGAAACGTATGTCCAAAAACGCAAAGTTACAGGCTCTGTAAAAGTAGTGCGGAAATTCAATCTTCGCGGGCATCAGGGCGCTTTGCCATTGGCTGAGAAGACGCCCTATAGCAACCAATCCGCGGGAAGCAGGCACGAGCGGACCGCAAACGTGCAGTAAGCCACACGAGGTAGCGACCGCAACCTTTCTTTAGTGACGTGATAGTCCGGTTTCACACAGTCGGTGGTTAAGACGTTGAAGGTCTTCATTATCAGTAAACGTCTATTGTTTAAGTGCCTTTGGTAAATGCCGAGTCAGGCTTTTAGCTCCGGTCGCAGGGAAATGGAATCCTTCGCCGGATTTACAAATAGCAAAGGAGCGACAGTTCCTACCCTGCAAAAAAAAAAGAGCCGAATATTATCCCATTATTTATGAGAAAAATTCCCAGTTATTTGAAAAACAAAATAAAAAGGTACGTAATTTATTATGTACAATGGAATAATATCTGTGCACTAACCATTTGAATCCTTATATAAATCTGCAAATAATATACTAATTTATGGGTAATACCCAACGAATCTGTCAAAAAATGAACTTGTTTATGGAATTTAATAATGAACTAGAACTATAGGCCTACTTTCTAAATCGCCACTCCGACCTTTGGCTAACTGATGAGAATTTCTAGCTGGTGAGGAACAGGACCCGTTTTTTTTTACAAGTACTTCATGACGTTCACCCGTCGCTGAATAGTAATGAGAGTGGTCTTCATGAAATGTATATTGCATACTTTCTTTCGTCCGAAAAAAAATTCGATTAAATGAATATTTCTAACGCGTTAGCTGCGTTTGGGTAAATCTTAAGTAAGAAGTTACTTTGACGCTGGTCCTATGGAAATCTTTAATATTTGAATATTAATTTAAAAATAAATCATTATTACTCAAAAATTAATATTGAAAGATTATTTAACTATAGTATAAAACTGCTTACATAAAACTGACTGTAATTTTTGCTATGTGTTTTATTTGGTGTATTATAGTATAGAACATAGGTTCCCAATTTTTTTTGGAGTAACCTAAGCTCCTACAAAGAAAGTTATTTGACAATAATTGTGCCTGCTCTATATGACATTATTTATATGACATGGAATCCCTGTGACCCTGCCACGGAACCGCAGAGTTCCTCGGAACACCTTCTAGGAACCGCTGGTGCAGATACAGAGAGGCCTTTGTTTATTACAATGTTTTCTTTTCTCGATTTTTTATGGATTTACAATGAGTTTTTTGATATTCACTATTGCCCCAGGACATAAATTAAGACTTTGCATATTACTCTTTTTAACACAAATAAAATAAAATCCCGTCTTTACCTTTCTGAAGAGTCACTACTAACTTGTATACAGTCTACTCACAAGCCCTCATTACCTGTTATTAGATTTTCCTTTTATTCCATCATGCGAAATTTATCCACTTACCTGCAACAAAAGAAAAAACAAAAAATTACACGCTGAAATAAATTACTTTAAAAAGGCAATATTAATGCTATACAAAGACAGTAAGTTATTAGTCCAAATAGTCACAATAATTAACTTAAAATTTCCTAATTTATATTTAAAATTATAATAGTTTTCACTATGTAATAGCATTCATGTAAAAAAAGGTAATGTAATTACACACTATGTGTTATGTAGGGCCTGCACGTGTACTAAATGTATAAATGTTTTTTGGTAATGTGTGTTAGGAAATAACCACAGGGATTATCACAGTAATTATAGCGGGGAATCGCACACTAACTGATTATTGCTGAAAACTAACGACAAGGAAATACGTTGTTCTTGCAGTCTGCTTAATTAATGTATACAAGACAAAGTCTCGGACAAATGCAGCCACTTCAATAACGTCAACTGCTTGTCAGTTAGTTTCTCCCACCGTCACTCGTGCGTTTGAAATTTTCAATTCAACATGCGATTCAATTGCAATTCGACTTACGTCAAAGGCACACGTTTGCTGAAAGTGTCCGATTAATGCCTCTTGCTTGTCCACACTAGGAGGTCCATTACTACAATATTTTCACGTCGCGGATCATCCACTGCAGGACTGTAGGTCGGGTGAAGGTAATATAATTTAAATTTCGTTATTTACATTTAACAGTTTTCTATTTTATTAATGCGATTGCTTTATTTCAATACTGAACTGTAACTGGGATTAGTTTAATAAACACAAGCGACTCTGTAAAAAAAAGTTTTTATGTTGCAAATTACGTGCAGACACTGTTACACAAGTAATAGAATTTTGTATACTTTAAATAATATATTTATTACAAAATATTTTAACTACAACATTTTTGTTCAGCAAACGGTATCGTCAAATACAATTAATTCTACCTGCGTAATTAACTCAAGAAAATCGTTCGTTTACAACATTTAGCAAAACCTTATATAACATTTTCAATACCAACATTTATACCACAGAGAAAATATGAAAATACACACGTAATTCAACCTTTGCTCACCCACTCGTATTCTTTGCCATGATTTTACAAGTCGAAGGCTGCTGAAAGATCTCTCCGCACTCACTACACTGACATGCAAAGTGAGAAGGGTATCAAGAAAGAATATGATTGTTGAATATAAACCAACATTTATATTATATATATTAATAAATCATCATTTAACAGTTATCATATCAAGCACATTTTTCGGTAAAAGATTACATTGTTTACTATTCCTCTTCCATTTTAACCTCCAAATGCTAATGTCAGCATTCAAAATAGTAACAAAAGTTTCACTTCGACCTCAGATTCCACATTGAATACGAGAACTGTAAAAATTCAACAAGTACACTAATCATTGATTCACATTTGATGTTGCTTTCCTTTAATATGAAAAAAGACAAACAGGAGACGTAAGTCTTAACATTGTAATGTCTTGTGTGAAAAGCATGCTCCAGGTGAGTTATGACATCATTCACCAAACAGAATTCATATTGGTTTTCTATAGCATTCTTCGATGCTATTGACCTTGCAGTTTGCTCTATGCATTTTATTTGCAATTCGGCGTAACATTGTGATGTCAATTCCCAGTTGTTTAGCTGAACTGACGGCATCCTTATTCATTACCGAAAAAGAAACTTCATTATCTTATTGCATTACATATAGTGTAGCCAATGTGTTATGTACAGCACTAGAGGATACTTCAATATCAACTGAAGGAAACTATAAGTTACACATATTAACTATAAGTAAATACATCAATGATACACTGCTTACGGAGTTTGAATGGAAATAGATAGCATTTTTTCCCCTACTCATATTCACACCACTCGCTGATCTCTGTAGAAGGCTTCTACAATTCTTGGCCAGGCATCATACAAGTGGATTACTCCATCATACCGTTCAATCCAGCGAGTTTCACACAAGCGTACAAGTTACGAATCCACACGAGCTTACAAGATTGAATTTCTTTTAGCAGAATGACTGGAAAGAATTAATCTGTATCCCAACAGAGGTAGAATTCCTTACACTTTGCACCGTGTAGCCCTTGATCCACTTTTATTATTCAACATTTTCTGGCATTCCTTTGAAAATAATGACACAAAACGTAGGAATTTTGGTTTTATTGCAACTATCTTCCATGTTAAATTTGATTTCTATCACTTTCAGTGCATCTATTTTTTTATAACTTCACAACACATACAGCTAGAGAAAGGTTTTGATAAAATATCTCTCCTAGTAACTGCGTCAGAAGACACTCTTGAATATTTGAACGCGATATTGAAAGCTGATCCGAGAGCCGGGAGAGCTGCGTTATGACGCCGTAACGATAACTGAAGCCGTTCAACTCCTAAGAGGCATGCGTCATGCATGCCACATGTGCGCTTCTTCTTGCGCTATGACGCATTAGTCCAGTTAAACATTAAATCGCACGAGTGTGAACATAGCTTAACCATTTGTGTGGCGCATTCAGTAGTGGCTGTCGGGAGAATAGACAGTTAATGTTGGTAGCCTGCAAAATGTTTGCCAAAAGTGCAGTAAGTATTGCCTACGTGTCAGGCTGAAACTGGAACATACATAACACAAACAACCACTATCCAAAGAATTGTAGTTGTATTTTAAATACTTTTAAAATAACGCACAAGTTGAAATCTTAATTTATTTCAAATGTTACAATTCATTTTTAAAGTCACGCTTGTCATTAAAATATGCATTTGTTCGTTTTTTTCTTAAGAAGTAACATTTATTACATGTGAATGTCAAAAAAACCTGCATGCGTACAAGTAAAATTTTAAGTGTTTATTATAACCAAGTGTTGAAATTAAACTTTTAATAAAATATAAAAATATGTTACTTTAAAATATTAACATAAAAAGTTGCTAAGAGTTTTAATAATTGTCTCCAAAATTATTTCCCAGATAATGTTCCAAAAAAAATTTCTAACTTTTATCAAAATCACTCTTTCAAATACCTCAGTAAAAGTCCGTAAACTATTGAATTAATCTCGCCTAAAAAATTTTATTGGTATTTTTATCAATAACAATTCACAAATAAGAAAGTTAAAAATTCAATCTGAAGTAAAACATAAGAGCGCTATTTGCTGTATATTTTAATGTTCTGATATCAGAAACTTTAATTATTACGATTATCATGCAAAGTTTTATAAAATTTTCGACACAAATACCCAAAAAAGTATATAAATACGAAATAATAAACCTTTACTCATTTTCTATTGCAAAGATTATAAACATTTTAAATAAAACACAGAAACACTAAAATAATACAAACTATTTTAGAATTTCTGTTTCAGTCGCTGAATTACTTCCTTTGTCAAGACTTTCCCACATGAAACATGCAAGTGTTATTGATGCTTTAACTGTGCGTTTGTGTGTGCATAGTCATACATCCTTATAGTTTTTGACATTAAAGTTCCATTAGTTATATTAAAAAAGATTAGTGAATTTCTTACTGCGTCATGCAGCAGGAATTAGCTTTAAATATAATCTTCCCTTCACAAATGTTTTCACCCGCTTTCCAAAAAACTAACCCTAGTCTCGTCTCTGACGTGACGGGTAAGCCGAACACACAACACGCAAGAACGGAACGTGAACGTAACGCAAGAACTATTGTGCTTTCGACGGCGGAGGATTGCTGCTATCGGCATGTTGGCTGAAGTAATTTTTTTACACGCTAATTGTTTATTTGCACCGGATGGATGTACACTTGTCAACGGAATGCGCGCATCTATCTGTCTCTGGTTGAAAGTGGGATTGAAAATTTTTTGGCGATTTTCAATGGACTTCTTTGAAGAGAAGAACGAATTTTATTATATTTCCTGGACTGTCCTGATTCCGTCTCAAGAATATTGTATGTAGCTCCAAGTTTACAACCACGATTGAGCCGCAGTGTTCTGTGAAGTTCCCACAGACCTTCGCGCCATCAAATAAAGGTTAGTTGAGTTAAATATTTTAACAGCTGAATTTCCAAAACAACTGCACTGCTAAAAATTACTATCTATTCATGTCTTCTCTATGAGAAATGAAAATTTGTGTTAAATGTTTGTTTACTTTCAAGTGTTTAGTTATTGATTTTGGATAGTTAAATATATGGTTTTTTTAATCTATGAATCAACAAGAAGTGAGGAAAAAATTAGACATAATTATCTTTCATTGTAAAGAAAACAGTTTGTACAAGGAAATAATTTTGTGTAATCAAGAAGAAAGGTTGCAGAACTAAATCAATCTATAAGAAACCATTCTGTAGTTCAGAAGTATATTTCGACGATTGTAATTGATTGTGATAGGCTTTATTTAAGGATGAGTGAATTGTTAAATACATGTTCTGCAAGACTCTACTGAAGAATTTCATGATAATTCGTGAAGAATTATATTATGTTTCATGAATTGTAGTGGGATAATATAGCATTTCAATCATTGCACGAATTTGTAAGAAGACCATTATATAGCCTCGATAGTATAGTTCACAGCAAGAGACGATATAACTAATATCGCACAAGTGAACTAAATGCAATACAACTAGAACATTAAGATCAGTGGAACTCTTTAGAAGAGTAACTACAACATCAAGACATTCAGCATATTAAGAACGAGTCCACTACATTGACCGAAGAAAGGAAGGAAGCGACTTCATGTGACCATCCTGAGAGCCATCTACAGCCAAATACAACCTAGTACCCGTTTGTCAAGTCACCAGCCGAAACCCCAGGAACCAGAATAGGATCGTGTTTCGTGACGAGTACTAACTGCCGCTGGAAGCTGACGATACATTTATCATTCTTTAGGAGCGTTGAATAGTTCTGTTCGATATCACAGCGCTAAAGGTACTTTCTGTTCCTCAAATGTAATGTTGCAACTTTGTCCTGATGTCCAAGATACATTAAATTCATGTCTTTAATTCTAACAAATTTGGAAGTTGTTAACTTCTTGGTTGAATCAAATCATTTTGGTACTATCGTTGACAATTGATTCAAATAACTATTTAACCGGACGATATTAGCTTATCTGACATTTTGAATCACACAATGTTTCATTTACTTGTTCACATTAATTTGAGTAATTTAGACTCAAAAGTCCTGTTCTTCATGTATTGAGCTAAGCCAGAGCATGCAATTATATTTATTTTAGAATACAAGTTTCAGAATAAGTATATATATTTTAAGATTAACAATCAAAGAATTATCTATTTGTGATTGTATTTTTGGTATTGACAGAATCTTGCAACGCTTGAAATCATTAGTAATTCTATTTACAACTTAATACGTTGCAATTTATTTTTTGTTGGAAATCCTTTTGTGAACCAATGAATGGAATGTACGTTGTTCACGAAATAAAACTAAAAATACGTAATTATTTTTGACACATCTAAATTATTTGAGATAATTTTTAATGGTTCTTTAACAAGAGCCGCCCATTACGAGTACATTGAAACTTAGTGCGATAGTTTTCAGAATTAATTGTGGAAATATATTTTATTTTCTTAGGAATACACACGTAAGTTCGTTTGAAATAGCTACACAAATCAAACTTTATAGTTAAAATATATATATATATATATACAGATTTATCGAACAACGTGTAGGCATATTGAGTTTTGTAACTAAAGTTGAAACGTCTGCCAAGTTTTGCTGCAATACCGGATGTTGACCAATTTCCTACATCATTTCACCGAATAGATGGGAAAAAGTCAATGATATTGTTTTTTACATTCATAGTGTTATAATGTCCTAATATGATACCGAAAAGCTTACTGGGCAACGACTTACAGGCACACATGCACGAGGTGGTATTCGAACCTACGGTCCTAGAGTCGTGCACGCTAGAGGTCAGTTTCGCTGAGCGCAGGCTTACCGAGGTCGTCAAGACGCCAATGAACATGGCGTGTGTGAGGCGACGATATTCAAACAGTAGTCGGGGGACAAGTGGCAAAGAAAACAAGCTAGGAGTTTCCCAATTCCCTCCGAGCCTAGATGCGAACGTACGACAGTCACTGTCTTAGGTGCCCGCGACCGAGGCTCTAGGACGCGCGAGATCAGATAGGTCCGAGTGCCCGGAGGACCGTAGACAAGGAGAGAAACCCGACGCTGTGCGCGTCCCTTACTACTCACGCGCGCTTCGCCAGCCACGCGTAATTCCAGCTCAGTAATCCACAATTTTTCACTCATGTTGGTCCACACATGACAGCGTGCATTTAATAAAGGGGGCTATACAGGGTCTCTCTTTATCCTCTAGTCTGACGTGCTGACTTGACATTAATTTAGGAAACAAGTCTTTAGGGTCACAATGGACCAAAACAGAATATAGGCCCACAACTAAAAGGGCAGAACAATACGCGGGGTACGTTGAAAAGGAACAAAAGAGGCGCGCATGCACCTCATCTCGAGGCGGGAGCCCCTCGCTGGCTGCGACTCCAGCGATCTGCGGGGAGCACTGAGGCACAATGGCGGCGGGCTCTATGGCCACGAGATTGATTCTATTTGTGGCCGGTCGTCGTCTCGTGAGTCCTGCTTGGTCCTGCGCGCAGGATCTCCAGCTCGCGACGAGGTCCTTTCAGAAGTCCTTCCCTCTCCCCCCTTTTCACTCTTCCTTCGCGCGTCGCTGGCTCCATTTCCTGCCCCATTCTCCCGTCGCCGCCTAATCCTATTACCGTCTTCGGCTCGGATCTATCGCCAGGTCCTGTGGGCTGCCTCGGCGCAACGGCACAGCCGAGAGACAGCTCCGCGCGAGAGGAGGGGGAGAGACCGCCTCACAGCTGACCTGAGCACACCGCACACATCCACTGGCAGTGTCCCTTCCCTTACTTTAGTGGTTGTGTTTGTGATCCACATCTCGCTTGCAGCAAAGACGCTCCAGATGGACTCTTACAACGGTTAACTTCAGGCACGTTTTGGGATGATTCATCTTTGTATGCCAATCCTGGCCCTTTCACCAAATGCTGTCAATTTTATAGTGTTTTTATGTTCATAACGACGAGACGAAACCCTTAATAATTAAAAACGCGGGTGTATTTTCTTCTGTAAGAGTGCATTATGCTCGTTGATAAATTACAAAGTACAAATGTGGTAATGCCCAATCTGAATTTTCCTAGGGATGTTCTCTGGTAGGTTCATCGGTGGATTGTATGGATTGAGTTATGGGCGTGTCCTAAAAACTTGAAATGTTATCAATTAAAATATTTTTATATTGATCATCATGATTATATATAGGTAATCGGTGTGCTATTAAATACCGAATAATATTATACATTTACGTAAGTAATAATATTTATGTATATACAATAACAATTTATATGATAAATTATTTCAACGACGCTCAAAATAATATTTTCGAGGCTATGAGGAATCGGGAGATAGATTATTATTATTATTATTATTATTATTATTATATACAGGATCAGCAATTATGTATAAAAATTGTTAGCGATTAAATTTTTACATTTTAATACATGGGTGCACGTTGAGCGATGCTGTGACCGCAGACGTTATGGCTCGAAGGTGCCGGACAGTGGGCGGGTTGTTCACACGTGCTTACACGCACGCGACCTGGCACAGGGACCCGCACAGCCGAGCCTCGTGAAACACGGCCCGCGCCTGGCGCATGTAACGAGTTCCACGGCACAGCCCCGCTCAGCGAGGGGACAAGCGCAATCCTGGCGTTTTCTTCTCTGCTCCGACACGCGCCAAGAATATGAACGGCCAGCATAACAGCATGTTCTGTTGCGCCCGCACAATCTGGGTTGCTACTGCGTATTAACAGTAGTTTTATTTAATTAGTTACAATAAAGGGAAATAAGGTTGGAAATTTATGAAGTACCGTACCCACCGTAGTCAGCGTAGCCTCCTAGCTGCGGAAGTGCTTGCAATGTGCGTACAGAGATATTGCGTATTTTAAAATAATGACTAGCTAATGCATGGCATGCGTTGCTATGCTTCTTTCAATTTTTTTGGTAATTTGTTTAAAGTAGGTACACATATACAAAGCATCTCTCTCTATCTTTCTCTACTCTCTTTACTATCTATATGTGTCCCTATATAAGTCTCAGTATATTTCTCAATATATTTTTATTTACTCTATATATCTATAGATCTCTATCCATATCTCTCAATATTAATCTCTATCTTTTATCTCTATGTATCCATGCTTCTATCTATATGTCAGTATATGTCCCTATCTATATATCTCTACATATCTCTATGTATATCCCTTGCTCTATCACTATATATCTTTACATCTCCATCTCTATACCTCTATCTCTATACATATGTACATCTTCCTCACTCTATTTCTATCTCTCTATATCTGTATCTTGATATTTACAAAAGAGAAGACGGAAGACGAACACTCAAACATTAATTTTTCTATATTTTTTATCCGTTTATAATTTTATCTATCTTTTCACCTGTCTCAGGTATGACATAGCCTATATAAAAACACGTGCGTATTCGAATGCAGCACTGTCAAAATTTCAAAGCAATCGGTGAAAAAAGTTTGGAGATTTAGGATTTTGAACAAACGAACATTCACAAGTTGTTATGTTATCCGGCCAGACCACCGCATTACGCGTTTTACAATTATGAACCATAATTGACCGAACTAGGACAAAGGAAAATAGCTGACATCAGAGACGACCAGTGGGAAGGTACCACGAGGAGACACTACACTGTAAATTTGTTTTGTACGTTTTCAAAGGTAGTCCTTGGAAACTCAGTTGCAAACGATATCACTTGAAAAATTGGAAGGCAGAAATTTGTACAATTTACAATTTATTTTTGGCAAACTGAGTTTCCAAAAATTTTTCTAATAAAAAGGCCAAACATTTTTTACAGTGTATTGGAGAGCAGACGGCATTTGGAAGGGAACAGTCAGCGCGATAGAACAGACGTGTAGCAGAGTGGCTCTGCATGTAACTTGTACCAGGTATGTGTAAGAATAAATGAAGTCTCCTGTACAAGTGTCCCAGGTCAGTCAAGAGGTCCAACGACATCGAACCTCCGTGAGACCTGCTATGTTCCGAACTGGCCTACCGCTCGACCAGTTGGAGAACTCTACGGTAGCGAAAGAGCCTCTAACAGCAGATTGTTGAACATCCAACAGTAATGCACAACGACTTAATGACAATCAAAGAAAGAAGCGTTAATACACATTGATAAATCAAAAACTGCCTCATACTTAAAACAATTCATATGACATGTAGCTACACGCTTCTCATGATTTACGTTTTTTTTTTGTTTTGGGGGTCCCAACTCCTCCCTTCCGGAACTTAAAAAAAGGGAGGAATTGCTTGAACATATTAAGAAAATAATAGCAATTTAGCTACATAAGTTTACAAACATATCATTTTGGAAATATTGTTGCAACCCTTAGTGGGCAACATTAGTGCGTTTCCTCCATGTTAGAGCCCTCATACGTAGAAATGAGCAGGAATTGTGTTTCGATGTAGAGTCTATATTTCATGCCAGTTTGCACATGTGTAAGTATGTCTTTCATTGAAATTTGACATTATTGAGTTTCATGAATTTATTGATATTAATATATATGCATTTATGACTTTTAAAGAAATCAAATGATTGATTTAAGAACAAAGTATTTAAAAAAATTAGTAAAAACACAAAAAAAGTCCAGATTTCTTGTCTGAAGCAATACTTTTACTTAAAAATTATACGTGTAAACGTCGGAGTACTGAAAGTCTACTTCCCTGAGATATTAGTCTGAGAGACAATTATCTTTAAAAAATTCCAAAAAAATAAATCCGTCATAAAGAATGCTTTATCATAAAAAAAAAAGATATTTAATGGTTGTATTTGACCTCTTTCACAAAATCCTGGCTACGGCCCTTCACCGAGCCTCACGCAAGTTAATAAGCATCATTGTATATCTAGTAATAAGGCGTACAAAGCACGTCAGTATGTTTCATGAGCTGGACAATAAGCTCTGAGCAGGAGCCCAGCTATAACTTACGGACGATAGGCGCTGGTGAGCGGGCTTTGCGCTGAATGGGCTGATGCTCCAGAGGCGGCGGAGGTCCCGACGGGCTATCCCTTGCCACGCTAATGCCCCTGGGGATGACGGGGGGGGGGGGGGGGGGGGGCTCTGGCGGACAACGCCGCCCCTCCCCCGCCGCAACACACCACGCCACTGCCGCCAGGGATTACACACATGAAGTACTTCGGTGTCCCATTTTTCACACTCCCGCGCGGTGCCGTAAGCCACCAGGGCACGCCGGCCATTGTTCCGGGGCGCACCGCCTTTCAACTCGGCCGTGGGGGAAAAAAAAAACTCTAGCGGGGATTTTTATTTTTATTTTTGTTGAAAAAAAATTAAAGGTCACGGTAGCTAGCCATTTACCGCCTTTTTACAAAGAATATACTAGAAGTAACCAATCCGGCAACTGAAGAAAGCCGGGGCAGAACGCACGCTGAGGGCAGGCTCGTAATCCGGTGACACTGCCAGGAGGACGTAAACTACGAGGGACACGAACAGAAAGCTGCCGCGGCGATTTGCCACCAGACTGATGCAAACGTGCACATATTTAGTTTAATTATTCTGAGCCCACCTTCGCAATACCTGGGCCAGCTTGTATCTTTTCTGAACGGTTACCTTGGGACTGGAATAAATTATTACTAGTGACAAAAAAAGAAGCAATATCGTTTGGTGAAATTATACCCAAAACCCTTCCTGAAACATTCACAATAATATCAAATTTTTTTCCCCAATATTCTTTTGGAGATCTGATTTAATAGAAGACCCGCAGGAAAAAATTGGAAATCAATTAAAAAATAATTCAAACAAGACTAATGTTTTAACTTTCACAGAAATAGCATTTAATTAAATCTTTTGGCAGTTTATTTATTTCGCAGCCTAAGTTACAAATTTAATAAAGTACTGAGATTTTCATTCATAATTATTATATTTTCGTTTAAAATTTGCGTACAACAGCACTGAGTCAAAACATAAAAGTGAAGAACTTAATAGTAATAGTCATTTATTCTTAAAATTAAAGTTGGAAAAACTATTTAAACCCTGGAGCTATTTAAATAAATAAAACTATTTAGACCATGATTTAGTCAATGGAGTAGATGTCTATTCTGTATTTGAATTCAAATGGATAGCAATACAAATTGCAGTTATTTAAAGGCTAACACGCTATAAATTTGTATAATATATAGAAAAGGACTCGTTATGATGACTGGAAAATTCAATAATGTAGTAAATACTGCTAAAAAAAAATATACCTACACATTTACAAGGAATTAGGGTTAAAATTCATTATAATTAAAAGTTGTTAAGCTGTACAGGGGGGTCACTCTTTTACGGCAACTCACTTACTTCTTAGCTCCATAATTTAAGCAGCATTTTTACGTTTTACGTTTATTCTTAATAGTGTGAATTTTCTCCCCAACTATAACTTATAAAAATACACCACCATCAATTATCCTCAAAATAGGCTTAACAACCTAAATAATGTTTCCCTTGTGACTCCATGATAAAATAAAAAAATTGGTTGTCTGTAAAGTCGGTTTACGGACGATAGTTTAACGTGACGTCATAACAAAATATTGATGAAATGATTGCATACTTTTATGAATAAAATTGAATCATTTTTATTTAAATAATCAAAGAATAAATACGTGAAATTATACTAGTAATCAGATTTTTAAAATGCAAGAATAATTAACCTTTATTGCCGAAATTGTTGTTGTAATAAGCAATGAAAACCACATTAACTTTTACTTCACTTTATAAACAGTCGAGTGGAAGAGAGATAGATGCGGCGGAAGAGTACAAGAAGCGTAATGGGACACAGCGTAACGGAAAAATGTGCGTAACGGGATACTTTTTCGTGCGTGCAGCCGGCGTTCATCGATTTTTTAGACGTTGTCACGTCAATAAATGAATGAAATATGGTTTAACGTCTCCTCAACATTTAGGTCAACAGAGACAGAAGAAGGCGAAACGATGTGCAGGAGCAACGTTACGTAAGCTTCCTCCACTTTTCTTGCTTACAAAACAATCTAGAACAGACTTTTCGGGAAATACAGTCCTGTTTTCCCTACTAGAAGGCAATTTATCTGACTGCAAAAAATATAAGTTACACCCAAATAAGATTATACAAGGAGATTGGTGACGGCGACAACTGACTCTTTGTAGCTAAAACAAGTCATATCAACGTGGGGTTAGTTCTCACGATAATGCTCAGAAAAGCACCAATTTTGAAGCTCCAGCACAGACTGTTCGTCGTGGCGCGTCAAGATCAAGAAGCTTGGACCAGCCACGCGCGCCGTTCACGGACATGGCCTTTAAGTTGTTGTGGTTGGACATCAGCCATTCATCCCACTTCGTCGTCATTCATCTTGTAAAAGGGCGGGTGAAACTCATCAGTCACTCGTGTGGTGAAGTACGGAGTGTCCATTATAACAGTTTAATTTAGATTATTTACAACAAATCATTTATAAAATTTAAGGTATACTAACCAAGTTCTTCTGACAAATGTTCAGTATGTGCGCTTAAGTAACCTAAAATCCAATTCATCACACACTTTGGTAAACGCGCCCGGAATAATGGAAGCAATAGACTCTTCAATTCTGTGTCTCAACTTTGACAAATCATTAGGTAGCGGCGGAACGTAGACACGATGTTTTATAAAGCCCCAAAGAAAAAAAATCACATAGCGTTATGTCAGATGAACGTGGAGGCCAACGAAAAAAATCTGTCGTCTCGTATTGCCACATGAGGGATCACAATTAAACCTAAATGTGAAACGTACGTTGAACTGAAATTACAGATTAACTCTTAGCAACTTGCAGAACGTATAAATATTTACGCTTAGGATTCGCCTGTTTGCGTAGGTGGCGAGAAAACAAACTTGAAACAACACTCTACAATGCTTACAGTTGAAACTATTAATTTATACCTGATACATTATTTTATGGACATACTTTAGCAACTCAAACTACACCAATCACATAGAAGGTGACTTCTGTCGGCTGGCATCGCAAAAGCCACGCGGCCGAAGGCCGGCCTGATAGACTGGCCGAACGGGAGAGGCTCCTAGTCCGCTCTGCCTCTGACACGCAACCTCACGCTTTTATATAACAATAAAAGTAACGATGGTTACGCAATTTAGAAGCATACATTTGTTTGGTAGTTATTATAACATAAACAACTGAAACTCCTCAAATGTATTTTATATATATGTATATATATATCATTTTTAATGATATTGATTTGGTTTCGAAGTTATTTGTGACCAATTGTTAAAGTTATAATTTAGTAAAATTGTTTAAAGGAAATGCAAATATTTGTGTGATGGAGCTTAATTTAAAATAATGCTTATTTTACATAAATTAGCAGGAATACCTCATACATGTTTCTGTAGTAGCTACCGGAAATCGGCAGTACGGAATTTCTGGACCACGTGTACAGTTATCTGTAGTGAGATAAAGTAACGGATCGACAATCTCTTGTGGATTCTTGACGTGGATTCATTTCTCTTGGTTTATTGCCCTCGGCCGCCCCGGGCAGAGTTGCAACGGCAGAGTCGTGCTCCAGACAAGACAAATGGTGGCTGCGCGAGTTCGGAGCCGCCAACTGCCCGCGGCTCAGTGGTCGAGGACCGCCTAGACACTTCCCCTCGGCCACTGTTTGTCCTTCTTCAACGTCACCTGGGTGTTTCCAGCAGCAACACGGCTCACTTGAAGTCTCTCCCCCTCAACCCCTAGATGGCCAGCATTTTGTACTAATACAGAAAAAAATATTTGTTTAAGACTTTGTAACCCTTCTTCCTCCTTAATTGGAAGAGGGGTTGCGTCCCCGACTCACTCTGGGCGCGAAGGGAAAAAATAAATATTAAAACCAGGCATAAAAAGCTAAACAATATAAATTCCCCACACCACTGCCCAGGGGTCAGGCCAAAAAAATTCAAAGGATATAATAGTAGAGTAACCATTAAACAAACAAGAGGCAAGACTTTGGACGTATGTTATTAAAAAATAGAAATTTGCAAAAATAATTTTTACTATACATAACCATACAAGCTTAGTTACAAAAGCTGACGTTAATAATGGCAGCATCTTATCCCCATTTGCGATACTAACAATAACCTTTAAAAAATCGTAAAAATATAAATACTGATAACAACAAGTATAAAAATATATAAGGGCGTGAGGCGTGGCCACTATAAAATATCAAAATATACTGACTGCCCTAATACCAAAAATCAAACAAGACAATCAATATAATATATAAATATATAAAAAAATATTACAATAATAAAACTGAAGTACAAACAAATTATTTAAATAAAGTTCTTAAACTCTCAATCAACGGTTTAGTCTTTCTTCAGATGTTCGTTGCTAAAGACTTGCCAAAAAAACAAAGTTAATATCCTAGGCGTGCGCTGGCTTCCTGACCTTCCTCACCAACTCCAGAGTCTAATGCCACGCCGGGCCATAGGTACGAATTCACAAAGGCGTGAACGATGACCAAAAAAAAATTATCTTATTTTTTTTTTAAGGGAAATGTAGCAAAAACTCTTCACGTAACATAACTATGTTACCACCGAAGTTTTTATCATATACTTCAAACAAAGTCTTACTTCTTTATTAACTTGCCAATGATTTCATAAAAACGTAGAATGGCCGCACCAACCAACATCAGGCTGCGCATGTAGTCCAATACCGATCACATACTTTTAATAATACTGCACAAGCTGATATATTAGCTAAATGCCACTTTAAGTATGCCAATTCCGAAGACAAACTCTCAAAAACAAATTGCAAAATGTTCGTTTCTTCCAAACTTATACTTTTATTACAACTACAGGCAAACGGGCGACCTTTTTTTAAAAAAATCCCACACTGGAACAACGTGTGAAAACAAATGGGCCTCTTCACCAAACTGGCTAATAAAAGTTCCGTCCAAATAAAATTTAGTATGGGAAAATACACAGTTCACTAGGTTTGCCAAAAACCACTGCAGCACCACGAGGGTAAAAATCAAAATTGCGGCCTCTCTTTACCTTGATAAGTTCAGTATCACAGGGCAATCCATTGCCCTGTCACCCAGCGTGGAGCCTCCATCCCAATACTCTTCGTCGCCCTTTGCCGTCCGGCACACCAGTCCGCGCCGTCACATGGCTCTGTCCTCGACGGTCGCTCGGCACGCACTCCGCTCGCCCCAGCTGATTTTTTTCTTCCCGGCAAGCCGAATGTCTGACGTCATCAGCCAACCGCCGGGCGCTCACCAAGTGGTATTTACGTGAAACACAATCGATATTCTTAAACTCATAATCGATAGCTACCAAACGGCGTATAACTAATTAACAGAAACAAATATAATTAAAAAAAAATTTACAGATAAATTAACATTAATTAAAAAAGGCGTAAAAATACGTGAAATAAAAAACCATATAAAACTAGAGACCAGCAACAAAAATAAATTACAAGTAAAAATGTGGCCCTGCCGGCCACAACCTCCGCCTTGAACAAAAAAAAAATTTAAACAGCAATCTTAAAAAACTAAAACGTCAAAAAAAAAACCTTGGACTTGGAGACAAAGTATTCTCAAAAACTTCTAATCCAACAAACCAGCCCAAACTCAAACAAACAAACCTGCAACAAGGAAAACTTGCCTCCAAAGCCTCAGTCAAAATTTCAACGCTCAAAAAAAAAAAAAAACAAGAGAAGGATTTTCCAACAAGTAACGGAAAAGACAAACTAAACTCACAAACCGAACAAACGGGATCTAAGTATGCCAAAACAAAACAAACAAGCTCCAAAGTCAAGACCGAAACGTATTAGACAAAACCTTCTCTCTCAAAATAATCAATAACTAAAGGTTGCAAACTAAAGCAAAGAACTATAAAAACTATAACCTCACAGGAAAAAATTCAAAACCATCACTGGAAATCTAAAAGACCACTAAAATTCCTGGTGCTGATCCTGCTCCCGCAGCTTGCAAATTAGCGTAAACCTGTTCTTTGGGAAGTTTATAAATCCAAGAAACTGCCATTATTAAAAAAATCAAAAAAGTCAGCAAAATCGCAAAAGTCCAAAGTCTCTGCCTAGCAGAGTAGCGCAGGTTGTAACCCTTCTTCCTCCTTAATTGGAAGAGGGGTTGCGTCCCCGACTCACTCTGGGCGCGAAGGGAAAAAATAAATATTAAAACCAGGCATAAAAAGCTAAACAATATAAATTCCCCACACCACTGCCCAGGGGTCAGGCCAAAAAAATTCAAAGGATATAATAGTAGAGTAACCATTAAACAAACAAGAGGCAAGACTTTGGACGTATGTTATTAAAAAATAGAAATTTGCAAAAATAATTTTTACTATACATAACCATACAAGCTTAGTTACAAAAGCTGACGTTAATAATGGCAGCATCTTATCCCCATTTGCGATACTAACAATAACCTTTAAAAAATCGTAAAAATATAAATACTGATAACAACAAGTATAAAAATATATAAGGGCGTGAGGCGTGGCCACTATAAAATATCAAAATATACTGACTGCCCTAATACCAAAAATCAAACAAGACAATCAATATAATATATAAATATATAAAAAAATATTACAATAATAAAACTGAAGTACAAACAAATTATTTAAATAAAGTTCTTAAACTCTCAATCAACGGTTTAGTCTTTCTTCAGATGTTCGTTGCTAAAGACTTGCCAAAAAAACAAAGTTAATATCCTAGGCGTGCGCTGGCTTCCTGACCTTCCTCACCAACTCCAGAGTCTAATGCCACGCCGGGCCATAGGTACGAATTCACAAAGGCGTGAACGATGACCAAAAAAAAATTATCTTATTTTTTTTTTAAGGGAAATGTAGCAAAAACTCTTCACGTAACATAACTATGTTACCACCGAAGTTTTTATCATATACTTCAAACAAAGTCTTACTTCTTTATTAACTTGCCAATGATTTCATAAAAACGTAGAATGGCCGCACCAACCAACATCAGGCTGCGCATGTAGTCCAATACCGATCACATACTTTTAATAATACTGCACAAGCTGATATATTAGCTAAATGCCACTTTAAGTATGCCAATTCCGAAGACAAACTCTCAAAAACAAATTGCAAAATGTTCGTTTCTTCCAAACTTATACTTTTATTACAACTACAGGCAAACGGGCGACCTTTTTTTAAAAAAATCCCACACTGGAACAACGTGTGAAAACAAATGGGCCTCTTCACCAAACTGGCTAATAAAAGTTCCGTCCAAATAAAATTTAGTATGGGAAAATACACAGTTCACTAGGTTTGCCAAAAACCACTGCAGCACCACGAGGGTAAAAATCAAAATTGCGGCCTCTCTTTACCTTGATAAGTTCAGTATCACAGGGCAATCCATTGCCCTGTCACCCAGCGTGGAGCCTCCATCCCAATACTCTTCGTCGCCCTTTGCCGTCCGGCACACCAGTCCGCGCCGTCACATGGCTCTGTCCTCGACGGTCGCTCGGCACGCACTCCGCTCGCCCCAGCTGATTTTTTTCTTCCCGGCAAGCCGAATGTCTGACGTCATCAGCCAACCGCCGGGCGCTCACCAAGTGGTATTTACGTGAAACACAATCGATATTCTTAAACTCATAATCGATAGCTACCAAACGGCGTATAACTAATTAACAGAAACAAATATAATTAAAAAAAAATTTACAGATAAATTAACATTAATTAAAAAAGGCGTAAAAATACGTGAAATAAAAAACCATATAAAACTAGAGACCAGCAACAAAAATAAATTACAAGTAAAAATGTGGCCCTGCCGGCCACAACTTCATCAAAACAATTATTTTGAAACATACGTTGGGGTGAAAAATATCTTGCTCGATAAAATTTCAAATCAAAAGAAATATTGGAAGGGGGGAGTGGGTGGAGGCAAATAATTATATGTGTAAAGATGCAAAGACCAACACAAATTTTAAGATGATCCTTCTTTTTTTTTTCACTCACTAAAATGAATAATTCGCGACAAGGAACGAGACTCCCAGCATACAGTTTCATCCATCGCCAACTGCGATACCATCGTTGAGAACTCAAGTTTCTTCTGCAAAACGTCTGACGAGCTCAGCTCTTGCATATATCTATACAGTTTTTAAAATAACTTAAATCCACAGTACTTGATGTAACATTACAGTGGTACGCAGCGATACAATAATTTTATAACGATAATCCACATTGCTATCGTATTTGTTGTCGGTGCCGCCGTGCGTTGCATTTGTAAATGCATTTTTATGGCAATTTTCTGCATTCGGCTCATTAGTGAAGACGATATTGAGCAACGAGAAAATTACAAGCGTTTAACCTTCCACATTTATGTAGTAGTCGGAAGAATAAAATAATTTTAAAATGTGCATGAAAGTGGGGTAGCTCTAGGTACATTTAAAAAGAAATTAAAGTTATATTACAAATTCTAATAAAAGAAATTTAGATAAACTTTAAAGGTGCTGATACTTGAAGCTGTTATTCGCTGGCACTAACAAATGGTTCGGGGCTGTAAACATGGCTACATTCTGTTTATAAAATGGTGGTGTTTTAAAAATTATGGCGATTCAAAATATCAACGATGTTCTTCAGTGAAATAGTTTTTGAGCAAAGACGTTATACGTGCAGTTCTATATATTGGCTATTATAGCGTCTTTGAGTTACTAAGTCTCCCTTAAATTAAAATAAAAAGAGTGCAATCTCGGAGCGAAACACTTATTGCTCACTGGACTGTGACAAGAAGTGAGTTATTCCGGTTATTGCTAGTCACGAGCTGGCATCTTTATGGAGTCACGTGACGTGTAGGCAGTAGAGGGAGTAATCACTGGCTTCGTGTTGGGAAAACAGTTATAACATTCATCTCGCACAGAGCAGACTGGCGCTTCCGCCACGACCAAGGTTTCTCTCTGACAGCATCATAGAGGAGTTGAGTTTCCACTTGCGTAAGGTAGAGTGAACGATAACATTTATTTGCTTTCATCCTAGTAACAAATTTCGTACGATGGCAAAATTTGCAAACCGGTCTAGGCAACAACTGTGTCCACTAGGCAAATAAGGCGTGGTTATACCTCACCTCGCTCATCCAGCAGCACTAAAAAAAATTATAATATGTTTAGTAAAGACACGCAAAAAAATATTTTAAGAAATCGATTTAAATACGTAAAAACATATATATCTTATAACACAGCATCTCACATCTCACATAAAAAAAAAAGAGTGTAGCTTGCAATGAAACCTTTCGCATCAGTGACTAATATAAAATTAGACGTAGTATAGTTCGCAATAAAACGCTGCTTTACAGCAGGATTTTCCCGCTTCTGAAATCAGAATATTTTTTTTACTGTTTTAAAAAATGGTATATATTCTATTCCAGAAGTCACAGGTTGGAACTAACACTCAATTGAACGCTCAGAGATAAAACTTATTTTCTTATTTAAGGTCCAATGTCAAAGAGTGCAGCTACCAGAGACTGGCGCCGAGGTGAAGTGTCCGCTGTGACTACTCACTCGCTCGCACGACCCCCGCGGGATTATTGTGTTGGGTTTTGACGGGATGCGTTGTGGGAGGTATGCTGGGGGGGGGGGGGGGGGGGGGAGAGCAAGCAAACAGCGACGCATCACGCGCGCGAAGCGACAATACTTCATCGCGTCGCGTGACCCACATTCCACATGCAGGGTGCGCGCTCACGGCTCAAGCCCGCGAGCAAGAGAGACTCAACCAGCTGTTGTCTACTACGCTTCTCCCTGCAACCAATCGCGTCGCTGGAACGTAGACGTAGGCACGTTTGCGGCGTGGCTTTTTCATTGGCTATAGCTGTAATTAAACTGAATACAATAAAACTTCATCGGTTTATAACACGCAAATTTCAGAATAGTGCTATAGTAGTAACATTGTTAAAAAAATTGTCAAAAACTACAAACAATCATTTTTAAATACAGGAATCTAACAATAAAAGTCAGCACTGAGTAATGTTTCATTCACTAATAAATAATACAGGGTTAAAATTTCGGAAAAGTATATATATATATATATACACACACACACACACACACACACACACACACACACACACACACACACACACACACACACTAGCGACCCGCCCCGGCTTCGCAAGGGTTTAATGCTGATACTAAATATACTACAGACTGTCTTTGTATATTATGCTGTAAAGGGCCATATTGATCTATATTAAATACACAATGTATTTAAGGTACTTAATTGCATAAGGATAAATGCTGTATTGCTTAAAATCGCTTCGTAAATATGCTATTATTTCTCGTAAAAAGTAAAGGATAAAAAATTGTTATTGTGGGTTATCCCTAAGATATAGACATATACCATCGCGGACTTTTTTGTAGACCTTTTTAAGGTGCACAATACTGTAGTTCATTATTTTAATCTATCTCGTAGGGTTCAGCTAGCGTTTGCAATGTAAGCGCAAAAAAATGTGTTTATTTACGACATCACATTAGAAACCTCTCAAATTATCAGTGTTTCTCTACTATATTATGCATGTATTATACATATAAACCTTCCACTTGAATCACTTTATCTATTAAATAAAACCGGATCAAAATCCGTTGCGTAGTTTTAAAGATCTTAGCATACATAGGGACAGACAGACAGCGGGAAGCGACTTTGTATTTTACTATGTAGTGATTATGTGTTTCTCTACTATATTATGCATGTATTATACATATTAACCTTCCTCTTGAATCACTCTATCTATTTAAATAAACCGCATCAAAATCCGTTGCGTAGTTTTAAAGATCTAAGCAAACATATGGATAGACAGACAGCGGGAAGCGACTTTGTTTTATACTATGTAGTGATATATATACACATATATATATATAAGGCAATAAAATTTAAAAAAGTTTACGTATACTAATTTTTTCCTCACATTTTAACTTTAATAAAATCACATTTGCCTCTTTTTCACTTCATTAAAGTGCGAATTTTGAACAATGCTGAAACACGAGTTTCTTTCCTTTTAATGTAGATCATAACAACTTTAATATATTCTGTATAACTTTATTTACCTACATGAGTATTTTTAACCAAATCACTAGTTTTACCTCATCAAAAAAGAGAATTTTAAGAAAGAGTATAACAAACAGCACCATTATTTTACACGTAGATTACATTATATAAATTTGCATATATGAGGATACGTATACCCGTTACGACTTAATAAACCTAACTATAACATTTTCATAGCGCTTTTTTTTATTTGCAAGCGAGGGATGGATAAAAAGGTTTATTTTTATGTTGAATACAATGTAAATGTATGTTAAAAACCAAAAAATTTTGCTTTAAAGGTACTATTTAAAAAAAAAAAAGTTATATAGTTAAAGAGGAGGCAGCCGGGTTCTTAGTCATCTAAATGCATTTCAGCGCTAGTAACAAGCAGACAGCTATTACTCCCGTGAAGTCACCTGGCACAGCCTGTGCCAGGTGACCTCACTGTCAGACAGCGCTCACGCACTATACAGCCTGCGTTCCTTCCGTTAGATTCCTTGGAAAGTGTTTATTTATTACTGACAATACTTTGGGGAAGCTTTAATCAATTTTATCATAATATTTCATCTTCAAACAGAAGAAATTCTAAAACCTAGAGTTCAGAAACCTCTTTCGTGTTAGTTGATATCAAGTGTCCACTGGTTGACACAAGGCCAGAATTACGACGAAATACATACTTAATTAAGATAACAAGTTAAAAGTGATAGTTTTGTTATTTACGTAGCAAGGTTAAGATTATAAATATAATAGGTGTTATATGGCTGGTTTAAGTACAAACATTTATTTATTAAATAAAAAATAAAAATTTTAAAAACAACGTTTTTTAAATGGAATAAAAATATAAAATAATTGATCCTATCCCCGTAAAAAATATATACTCCATTCAGATTCCTAACTCTATACGATTGTCCTAAAAATATGTGATTTTTAAATTTTAACACCTATGTAAGTTATTAAAATAAAAAAGTGGGTCGCATGTGATCGATAATACTAAGGAAAGTAAGGAGTATGTGTTAAAAATCGACAATCACAAATTTTTAGGACAATCTCTATGCGGTTATAAATCTTTACGGGGCTAGAGGAAATTATTTTATACTTTTTAGTCCATTTAAATAATTTGTTTAAAGATATTACTTTTATTAAATTACTTTCTGCTTTTTAGCCTTGTGTGTGTACAATTTAATAGTTAATTTAATTTTTAGTACAGATTAAGTATCTGATTTAATTTCTAACCCCATACAGATTGTAATGAAAATTTGCGATTCTAAATTTTAAGTACATATAGAAACACTTGTAAGATTTAAAACCAAAAATGAGGGGTGACTTGCAATACATAATAGTAAGGAGACAAGCCGTGACGGACGCACCAAACGACAGTGAGTGTCAAAATCAGTGCATCGCCATCTATTTACGAAGTTCTAAACTAAACTTTTATCAGTTCCATTAGTTTACTAGTCACCGTGAGCTTTTCTAAGCGGAAGGGTCTCGCCAAGGAGAAGGATAGGAAGTTGCCTGGCCTTACTATATGATCGTGTGGCGGACATTTCTCCTAGCCCTGTATTCGTAATGTAAGCACCGCCTGCGAGTACTGCTTTATGCACTCCGCAACACTGTACTGTTTTGCTCGTTGCCTTATGCCACAAATCCGGGGGCTTTGTTAAGCAATAGCAAACAAATTTGTAACAGATAAACACACAAACTGAAAAGAGAGTTAATATTGCATAGGTATATAGTTCTGAGCATTGTTCAAAGTTTAAAGTCTCTAGCTCATCGGAAAGTCAGTTGAAAATAGATTACAAAATTTCTACCGAACCGAGAAACAGACAAGAAAAGACGTTATAAAAAACGCAAAACCTCTATCACTCAAATGAAGGATTGGAAAAGTCAATTTTTCGTGAGTTACGCTTAACGATTAGTATGGATATTTAATTGTTTACTCAAGTTGCAAGGGATTTTATAGAACAGACACAAAACACAATCAAAAATAATTTAGAAATGTAATAATTTTTACTAAGTTTTCTTCCAAATAAGAAAGTTTAGGAAAAGTTCGTACAATGTGAAGATATTTAAAATATGTTTTCACTTAGTGTAGAAGGCAGAAAAAATTGTCCAATAAAACAACACAACAAATAACTATTTTTTTTTATTAAATAGTAGCTTGGCTTCTGGGTTGTAGCCGCGTCATTGGCGAATAATTCACCGACGTTTCTGTCGAAATTGCAGTCGCCATCATCAGGGAGCAGTTAAATAGTGAGGTTCTTACAAGTTATCCTACCTTTATATACTCTCGCCTGAGGGGGAAGGTGCTTTCTGATTGACTGTAGCTAGCTGGCCAATCAGAGCCTTCCTTTCTTCTGGTTGGCTGGACTGTTTTGCCAACCAGGGGCGATCTGTCTGATGTTGGATGTGGAGCTATGTTTTGAGGATTTCTAAAGAGTGGGTTCCATATTTTGCTGAATTTGTAGCCATCTATTCTATTACTGTTTGCTGGGTGTTTTAATATTTCTACTGATTTTCGAATGTATCTTTTCTTGTGTTGTAGGATGTTGGATATGGTGTGGAATTGGTCGAAATCAATGTTGTGTCTGGTTTCCATGGAGTGTTCTGCTATAGCTGATCGTGGGTTTTCATGTTTTTATTCACTGGTGAGTTCTTTAACCCTTTCAGTTTATCCTATATGTACATTGCCACAGTAACATGGAATCTTGTACACGCCGGCTAGGTTTTCGGCAGGAGTTTTGCCTTTCACCGATATCAGAGACCCCTCAATCTTGTTAATGGGCTTGAGAACTGTATGAATTCTATGCTTCCTAAAAATTCTTGCCACTTGGTCAGAAATTCCTTTGACATAAGGAATGAAGGCTTTATTAGGGAGATGTTCTTTCTTTTGCTGTTGAGGTGGTTTCATGGCTTTCCTGATTTCTAACTTTGAATAACCATTCGCTTTAAGAGTACTTGTAAGATGTTTCATTTCTTCCCCAATATTGTCTTCTTCACAAATGGGTCGAGCTCTGTTTAGCAAAGTTGAGATGATTGTTCTCCTCTGAGATGGAAGGTGGTATGAACTACCCTGTAGATACCTGTCTGTGAGGGTTGACTTTCTGTAAACACGGTGGCCGATGTGATTATCCTCTCCTCTTGTGACCAAGACATCCAGAAAAGGCTATTTTCCTTCTTCTTCCACCTCCATGGTGAATTGTATGTTCGGATGGATGCTGTTCAGGTGTTTTAGAAAGTCTTGTAGCCTATCTTTACCATTGCTCCAAATAACAAAGGCGTCATCAACATACCTGTACCTGCACTTGGTTTTAAGCTGGCTGGTACTTATTGCTTTCTCCTCAAATTCGGCCATAAAAATGTTAGCTAATAGGGAAGAGAGAGGAAAGCCCATAGCAGTGCCTTCCTATTGCTTGTAGATCTGCCCCTTGAAAGAGAAGAAGGTCGAAGAAACACAGTGTTCTGTGAGATACACTATGTCTCTTCAGGTTGTCTTCTCCCAGGTGTGTGAGTAGAATTTCAGGGGCTTCTGGGACAGGCACTTTAGTGAAGAGTGAAACCACATCATAGTTGTCCAGGAAATCTGTTGGTTGAAGAGAAAGTTGTTGAAGAATAGAAATGAAATGTGCGGAATTTCCGACATGAGAAGCTGGAGTGGGTACTAAAGGTTGGATTAATCCAGTCAAGTATCTGGCTAGTGCATGGGTAGGAGAGCCGATTGCACTCACTTTTAGGCGAAGAGGAATGTCCTTATGTATCTTATGGTATTAGAATGTAATTATTGGTACTATCTTTTCTTATGCTTGATTAGATTTGGAGATATAATTATTTATATTAAAACATAATCTACCTCTTTTCACAACTCCTTGGGAATTAAAATTTGTAAAATCTTAAAATTGTGGTTGGTAGTGTGTTTATTCGTATGTTATTTATTATTGGATACAAAATTATATTCTTATTCTTGATTACATTCGGAGATATAAATATATTATTTTAACCCTAATTTATTCCTATTTCACCAATTAGGGGTTTAATTTCGCAGAGTCGGAAAACTCTGTATGGTATTATTCGTATGTTTATTATTGGTGCCCAATATATTTTATTATGCTTGATTAGTTTAAGATATATAATTATTCATTTTGAGAACGGCATTAACACCTTTTTCACCCCTTAAGGGTTGAATTCTGTATTATCTGTAGCCTGTTTTTGAGGTTATCCACAGTCCTTAGTAATAAAAACATTCAGCCAAATCCGCCAAGAGTTTTCGATTGATGCTGGAACAACCGGACAAACAGACAAAAAACTATATTTTAGATTAACTATCCACAGTACAGTCTTTTTATCTCGAACTAGATCGCACATTCAGCTATCGTGAAGTCAACACACAACAAACACATGAGAGAGAAAAAATTTATTCGAGTGGGAAGAAATAAGTTTTTAGGTTTGAACGAAACTATTGCAAGCAGAGACGGAAGCTCTGAGTTTACAAGCATCACAGTTGTAGTTCGGCCCAGAGTGACGCGAGTCGAAGCGGACTGGGGCGCGCGTGCGGTCGATAAACCTGTTTGCGCTGTGCGGCGGACGACGGTCCCGCCCGCAGTTCACAGAGTTAGGCCCAACTCACAGCTCGACCATGCCCCGCAACGAGCTTTGCTACAAAGTCTGTCGCAACTTGTCACGCCGATGAGAAGCGCATCACCAACTACGGTCATTTGGTCGCAAGTTGGGCACTCAACACATAAATGCATTCAGTAATGAGCCCGACGTATTTGTGATGGCTGCATTGATGACACGTATAATGCAAGGAAAGAATATGATATATATATATATATATTTCCAGTGATTCCATTGAATATATGGTGATTCGAACCTACTGCAGGTTCTGCAGCCAGTTCATTCGTCACTGACTCTGCTGTGAAAACTGTGTTCTGCTCAAGCATGTGGACTAAACACATAATTAATAAATTTTTTAAAGCCGTCAAAAATAAAACATGGCAAATAAAATTTCTCGTGAAAAAAGTAATAATTGTAATATTTAATTGTATAATTTATAAATAATTTCTTTTCTTATTCATTTCATTTTTTTTTAGTCTTCCATTTTAATTGGAATCATTTATTTTAAACATTTACACTACCCTCATGGTTTGTTTTCACAACTGCTTTTGTATAATTAGTTTATGACTCTTGGGAACTCCACTGGCTCTAATAGGAAATGAATATCCGAAGTGAAATTTTACGTGAAACAAGAAACGAACATCTTGTAAACAGACCAAAATATCATGCAACACCCAAAGACACTCAGTTGCAAGTTTTTTGTGCAAATTGCCACGTGGTTCCCTGAGCGCAGTGCCGCTAGGGACAGCTTGTGCACAGAGCTTTGCGTGCGCCGAGCACACGAACCGACGAGATTCTCTGGATGAATAATGTTCGACAGGTCGTAATTGAAGGACTGGTTCAGTTCAATTTCACCTGCGCCAATCCCAGCTCTCGGCACGCAGGAAGTTACCACCCGGTACCAGGGCGCCAAAGTCCTCCATCACGTGACGTCATCTGCTGCCGACAGTTCCAATAACAACTCTGACAGCTCTCCAGGTGAGCTTTCTTAACGGTTCCCCGTTTTGTTCTCGTGTTCAGCGGCTCCTGCTGCAGAGAGGAGGGTGTGGCGGGCAGATAGCTTCCTCCATGTCTGTTTTGTCAAGCGGAGTTCCTTCGTAAACATCCCCACTTCACTAGAAACTAAAGTTATGGTGAGTAAACGCAATAGTATGAAATTTTAACATATTGCTCCTTTAATATTACATATTAGATGTTGAAATCGACAAGAGTTTAATCTCGTGACCCGAGTAATTGGTAGATATAAACATGGGTGAGATTTCTCTTGAGATTTCCTCTCCTCGAAATTATTTACTGCTGGCCCAGTGCAGACGAAATTATCTATACACGATTTAAAAATAAAATACGTAACGTGTTCCCTACTATCACCATCGCATAATAAAGCTGAGATATCTGGTCTTCGGTTCTTTATTTTTTTTCCCACAATGTATTATTTCTTATCACAAACTGTATGATACTGAGACTCAATCGAAAGCACGTGAACATATGTGCGTGAAGATATTTTAGCTGCCAAGTTAGTAAGAGCAGATTTTATTTCAACTGGTACTACTGTCACTTTTTTGTTTCTAATCAACAAAAGCTTTAAAACAAATTTCGACACTTTTAGCACAATTGCAAACATTTGAAAATCCACTCCCGATTCTACTTCAGCAAGTTATGGACGGATTTCATCACGAAATATCATTTCCAGGGAAATTAACTTTTCTCTAAGATTTTAATTTGTTTCATTACAGCTGTTCCTCGAAATCCTATAATGTACTTCACGTAATCACGTCACTCATGATGATTATTTGGTTTTTTTTTTCAAAGAAAAAAAGGGGGGTTCTGGTGCGGTTTCTTGCAAACCAAGTTAACCTAAGCTTGCTTTAACGACCAAGGTACTGGAGGCTGCTTTGACCAACAGCTATATTGTACTAGACCGAGCGAGGGTTTTCTATGGTAACATAATGGAATGGTATTCGACATAAACCGAGTCGTAACCCGATCATGTCATCCTGATTTCGGTTTCTCGTGGGTTCCCTGAGTTCACGCCAGACAGACTGCATCCCGGGACGGTAACTAAAACAGCCTGCGGTCGACTGCCATTCATAATTCATATGAGTGTGCTTTGTGTCTGTGGTGACTAAGAAATGTAAGACTCCAAATAAATAAACAGAATGAAAACAAAAATACCTGGATAAGGACTGATTTTTCCGTTGCCTTCCGGAGATAGGCGTGTAACGCCGTTTATCTATTCTTTTGTGTTTTATTTTTTTATATTGTTACGAACGTGGGAGACAAGGACGTGACGCGAGCCGGATACCCGGGCGCCTGGCAGCCCCGCACGGCCACTGACGTCACGCGCGGGAGGTTATGGAGGCCCGGCCTCACCACCCCACCCCCTTGTCTCCTTGCCATCCTTATCTGTCCCTTAGCGGCTTGGGAATCCCGCGGGCCACTGCGTGGAGTGACATGAATGACGCGACGCGTCAGGTCGACCCGGGATGACTCGACACGTCGCAACCACTCCAGTCGGTTCCAGAAAGACCGCCAAGGATATAAAAGCTGCGACGCTGGCCTCCACGGGAGACCGTTTGCCAAACTTATGCAACAAGACACGAGCCCCGTCCACTGATCCAAATGATTCTAACAAAAGCGTGGGGTGCAACTTGATTCACTATGCGCTGAGCGAGTCATAGAAACCTCGGTTTCTGGCCTCGCACACACTAAATGCCTCGGATGGCAGTGCGATGGATCCGCGGGAGTTCCGTGAGTTCCGACAGGCGAGTGGCGTGAAGTGCGAGTTCGGAGAGCGGCGCAGACGCGAGGCGACGGGGCCCTGCGAGTGCGACCGAGTGGCGCGAGAGTGTGTGCGAACAGGTGCGGTAAGGGGCGAAACACCGTTGAGCCTAGCTCCAAAGAGGTTGCGAACTGTAGACTTTACATGTATTTAGTGATTTGTGAACAGACACTTTTATGTGCGTGTTATTTGTGAACAGAAATTAAGTGTAGTGATTTTAATTAGTAATTTTAAATATTAGTAGTAACTAAAACTGTATAAAAATTAACTGGGCTATCCTTATGAACCCGTTTTCAACAATATATTGTCATTTTTCGTATTTTTTGTTGATTTCCTTTTCCATAGTAAAGTTAGTGAAGTTAAAATACTACACGTAGCATAAGTTTGTTTTGGGGGGTGTTAAATTTCCTGAAAATCTTGGCGTGGTTGTGTATAAGATGTAAAAAAAACAAAAACAAAAAAAAACAGGCGTGTGAGGCAGCACCAAAGTGAACGCGACTGAGTAGCCGGTAGCACGCCAATGACGACACTTCGCCACAGCGGATATCTATGCAGTGGGAAGTCCATTCAAAGTCTTTCGGCCAATTCTAGGTCCAAGTTTTGGCATAGAAGTGTTCCACTTTTGTGCGGCACAGGCCGTACTTCTGAGGGGTGCAACAAACGTGTTAATCCCGAAATTCTCTCACTTTCCCGTTTCCCTGGCTCTCCGCGCCTGGACTGGCAGTTTCTGTGTCCTTCTGCACTGCGGGCCCGTCACGAGCCGGGCAACCTGCAATTCAACCCCGCATGAATGAACCCAGCGTTCTCCCTGCGCCTGTGCAGGTTTTACCTGGCCCCAACTTAACTAGTTATAGTCTAGATCTATGAAAGGGGAGTTAGACATGTCATCAGTTACTGCCACGACTGGCCTATCCACATGGCTGAAACCCAGCATGATTAGGCGTATAGGTTTCGGTCTGAGATCCACTTACAGTCTTCCCTTAACCCAGACCCCTCCCAAACAATTATTCTTAGTTTTAGTTATGTTAGGGTAAAAAAATTGGAACAGCGCGCATGCGCAGAGCAGGTAAAATTTTACTCTTAAGCCGTACTCAACTAAAATGTAATTAATCTTCAGCTCTTACCATAAGCAGCTAACTGTTCACAAAGTATTACACGGAACTAGGTGTTTATAGAGTTTTGGTTGCAGTGACGATGATGATGATGAAGATGATGCTGTTGCTTCCTTGACGCGTGCCCGTGCACAGAGACCCCGGGTAGCGCCGCGTCGATGAAAGGCAAGGCGCACCCGCGGGTCCGTCATGGCACGGCGCAGCGGTCCGCAACTGCCTTCCGCCGCGTGGGTGTTAAGGGACGACTCGTTCTGTCCTGGAGCCAGGAATGGACATGTCCGACCCAGCGGGAATAGAACCATGGACCACGACTCGCCAGCCGGGAGCTGTACCACCCACAGTTCCTGTAAGTCAACTTTAATACCCATCGTCAATTAAACACTGTTTTACCTGGTTTGCTAATAGTTGGACGTGAAACGGGCACTGGCAATTTAATGTTGCAAGAATAAAACTTTTTATGAAGTTTTTTTAAGAACACTTCCAAAATAATTTTTAGATTTACGGGGGTCGTCGTTGGCAGTAGTTGCTAAGACGTCACGATCGGGTTGTGAGAGAAATGGAGTCGATCCAAAAACCTGGCATGACTAGGAGCCGTTACTGTTCGCTCACATACCACTTTGCAATCCTGGAGGTCCCCTCGCTCACGGCTTATGTGCATGAAGTGGCACTCAGCTGCACAAAGCTACACGAAGCCACGCGAAACTGCACGGAGCTGCTGTTACGCCATGTCTGAGGCGAGGACGTTCCCAGGCCTGCGAGTGTATCGTTCCGTTTAACGACGGCGACCTTGCGCCCTCTCGCCTGATAAATGTCTGCCCGTCCGGAAACCAATTTTCCCCCGAAACCGACCTGTGTTACAGCGATGTCGATTTACCGACGTCTCCTCGACGTTTGTTTTCCAATTACCGTCCTCCTCATCCTCCCCCTCTCCGTTACGTCACCCCAAACTCTGTTGTCTTCCGCCGGAAGCACTTCCGACACAGCGCTGCCAACCTGCGCGGCGCAAGTCCCACGAGCACTCACTGCTCGCTCAGTTGTCTCCCCTTCCCCCAACCCAGGACGTCCTTCTGTACGGACAATCACCTCAGTGTCCTAATGTTGCGGGCAAGTGAGCAGGCATCTTGCGGTGGGGACCTGGTGGTTCTAAAGACATTAGGCCTGGTGTGTACAATAAACACTTTCTTGGCGTAATACAATTTAATTTTTTTTTGTCAAAGTTTTAGTGCATTTAGTAATAGTAGCTACTGCCTGAAATTACATACAGAATCAACTTATTTTTTTATTTTAAATAATTCAACAAATGCCAGTTTCTGTTTGTTTTCAAATACTAATATAAAACATGGATAATGATAAAATGAGATATTTTTTTCACATTTCTATCGGCAAATAGTAAGAAATTTTAAGAGTTTATACAATTAGTTTTGAATGTAACTCGTTTCACGTTATAATCTTTACCATCGTTGTTTAAAGCGTAAAAATAGTTGATTTATCGCCAGAACTGCATTATTTAGAAAAAGACAATTCATCATAAAGGAAACCTGCATAAGTTTTATGAAAATTATATCCTTAGAAATTAAAGAAAATATTCCTAAAATGACTTTTTGTAAGAGCGGAAGCGTTTTTACACTCAGAACATTCATTATTAAAGTGAATACAACGACCACGCTTGTTGTCAAGGGGGCTTACAGCCCACAAACTCACACAAATTTATATCTTATGTGTGTGTGTGTAAGTTTTAGCCAACTGACCTATCTTTGTCCAAGGATGGAGAAGTTTTGAAGTTTTTCATGTCGTCAAATGTTTTTTACATGCTTTTTACATGCTTTATATTAGCTTCACCTGTATGTTTGTTTGTCTGTCCGTCTGTAACTCTTTCGACTAAGAGTGAGTGGCTCATCACAGTAAAATGTCCCACCAATTTCAATACGTTCGTTAGCCGAGCGGTCTAAGGCGCGCGACTTCTGTGACGTCAGCTTTCAGATTCAGCGATCGTGGGTTCTACTCCCGGCCACGCCGAAAAAAAAATGTTTTTTCTCGGTAAATTCTAAGATTATATCCATACATCTAACTGTAAATGATTCAGAGAGACTTTACCATTTCTTTGTGACGTTGCAACTCCAAATAGTTATCTCAGATGGTAATAGGTAGTGTCGGTAACTCATTTCCCTATGATAATTATACATAAATATAGTTTAAAAAACTAAAAAACATGCTTTTAAAGAATATCAAATTAAAAAGTTAAAAATAAATATAGTTTAAAAAACTAAAGAAACGTGCTTTTAAAGATTATCAAACTAAAAAGTTAAAAATAATTTTAAAATTTAATTTATGACAATAGTATATAAGCAATACTAGTATAAATGAGAAAAAAGCATGGGGCGCTTAATATACAAAAAATATGGCACAAAGCGCCTCAAGCTTTTTTATCATTTATACTAGTATTGCTTATATACTATTGTCATAAATTAAATTTTAAAATTATTTTTAACTTTTTAGTTTGATAATCTTTAAAAGCATGTTTCTTTAGTTTTTTAAACTATATTTATTTATCTATGAAACTAGCCCACTGCGGGAGTTGTGTTTGAGTAAATTTTCATACTCGTAGAAGGAACTGAAACAAGTGGTTTATATCACTATTAGGAAATTAATAAACACTTCTCAACATTTCACCACCCATTGCCACGTGAACGTGGGTCGGTCATCCCCGGTGGCCAACGAGCAGCAGTTGGTAAAGACATTTCATGACGTAACGCAACAAACACTAGCATGACACGAGACTATCGCAGCACGCTGTACCTCCAGTTCCCCCCCCCCCCCCCCCCCCCTCAGCGATGACTCCTGCTAGGACAGCCACTGCGGACACCGATGCTTCTCGGAGAATTTTAAAACTCTACAGACCAGTTAGGTACGCTGGTGGTGGGGAAAAAAAAACAAGTATAAGTACTCAACAGCAGAAAAACTTTTGCGACAAATCTGTACGCCTTGTTCATAGCTTAACACTAAACAAAGGCGTTTTTAGAAATAAATTCAAGATGGTATTTTCACGATTTGAACATACCATCACTGTTTAATTTAATATAATTCCAAATACTTTTAACTCGCAGGTATTTTTTTTTTAATTATTCCGTTACAAATCATAAGTAAACAATAATTTCAACAATCCATTATCATCCATTTTTGTTTTGTTTTCTTAGCTTTACTAAGTCGTAATCTCAAAGAAGTTAGGTTAAAGATATACTTTATGCAATATTAAATTACCCCCACCACTTTGTTAACCAAATATTATAACATTATACGAAAACTGTGTATACATTAAGTCATTCAAGTCAAGTCTATATGCAATGAAAAGTCTACATAATATTTCATTCGATATAAAATTATTCAGGGTTAGACTATCGGCAGTGGTAAATTTTACTTTTAGCCTACTTATTTTTAGTGTTATTTCTCTTTTCTGTTTTAGCATATTATGGGACACATTAAAGCTTCACAAAACTGGCACTGACCTCATTTCCAGTCAAGTAGGCCTATATAGCGCTTCTGAAAAATGGTAAAAGAAGAGCCAATTGTCTTCTTGATGTAAATTATGCCTTATTACACATTTAAAGTTTCATAAGTTTTTCATCATAGACATAACAAAATTACACTTTCATTAATTCACCCTATAAGGAGCAATATTTTAAAAAATTTCAAACTCTAGAATCTTTATAATTATGGAGATTACAGTAATGAAATTTCATATCTTCTATATTAGTGTATTCATAGACATGCTCAGAATACATCACTAACTTATCATCTCTTCCTCTTGTTACCCCAAGGATGGAATGAAAAATTTAATTTTTATTTTTAATTTGAAACGTTTATGTCGAAACTCACCCTTCTAGCATTGTGAATCATTTATTTCAATCATTACATTCTTTTCCTAAAGGATAGGGAAGACAAGATCAAATTACACGAAAAATGTATTTTCATTGGCGGAAAAAAAGCTTTTTAGTTACAACAAGGTGTCAGAAGATTGACTTCCAATGGGTTTTTATATTGCGTGAATGTTAATTATTACTTTAGTTAACTAAACGTTCTTACTTTACATGGTTAAATATAAAAGCATTTTTTAGATGCAGTAACAGTAATTATATTTTAAAAATTCAGCTATTTTTGTAACTTTTATAAATAGTTTAGTTCAAAAGTATTATTATTCTTAAAATAGAATTGTGAATTTTTAACCCGTTTTGTTGACAGTTCTGTGTTTTGGATATATATATATAAATATATAAATATATATATATATATATATATATATATATATATATATATATATACTAGCTGCCCGACCCGGCTTCGCACGGCTATACTAATGGAAAAAAATTAAGCCACATCTCCCATTTACAGTAATGGTAAATAAAAAAAAAATCAAAGAAAATGTATTACAATACTGTATAATGTACCGGAGAGAAAATGAATAGCACCGATGGTTTCCCGACTCGTACACGCAACGTACAACTGATGTACCCGTACTTCGCTACGGCAGTCTACAGGCAGATCACTCTTGCGCCGCTCATTATACCTGCCCCTCCTTGTGGGTACGCCACTGACGCGCGATGCCCGTTGCCATGGAGGTGCAGAAGGCATGAACAATGCAAAATCCTGTTCCCATGCAGACAAAGTACCCACTGTTGCCTAGTTTTAACCACCAATGGGATCTAATTTTCGGAAAATGTCATCCTGCGTAACATAAGGAACATTACTGTGAATTTCAAGTCTGTAAAATATATATACTTGAAAAAAAGGGCAATTTTTTATATTTAAAGTACCCGCAAAATTTCAACGGTGATGAGGACTGCACTAAAAATGAAATAGTCGTTGCCATAGAGACGAATGAAGCATCAACAAAGCAACAGCCGTTGCCATGGTGATTTCCTACCAAAAACTGGAAATTTTGATATATTACGCCCCCGAAACTCCCCTTGGGATCAGATTTCCGCAGAACCCGTTCTTAGTGAGCGTCTACATCACAAAATGAGTATCTATGCTAAATTTCAAGTCAATCGGGTGTATGGTTTTAGAGATCTCGTGATGAGTGAGTCAGTGAGTGGTATTTCGCTTAATACAAACTTTCATCCATTTTATCCCATTGGGGGTAGAATTAATCAAAATCCTTTCTTAGCGGATGCCTACGTCATAACAACTACCTGCATGCCAAATTTCATCCCGATCCGTCCAGTGGTTTGGGCTGTGCGTTGATAGATCACTAAGTCAGTCAGTCACCTTTGAGTTATATATATTTAAATAAATATATATATCTAAAACACATATATCTATATATAAATTTATGAAAGTTTCATAATATATCATGTGCGAAAATGTTCTTGAAATATTAATTTCTTTGATTAAAACAATCATTAACTCTAAGAGTCCTATATAAAGTTATATATTTACTACAGTCAATTTATTGTTAATATCTAATTATTTTAAATCATGTTTTTATCACAATAAAGTTCAAGATAGTGAAACATATAATTATGAATCCAAAGTGAAGTTGTAAAATGGAAATACAGGCCAATATGATTGCAAACGTTTTTCTTAACTCATCTTTCATACAAACACCTAACTCATAAAATAATGCTATAAATTAAAAAAATAAACATGCTATTTGTGCAGATAAACTACACGTTATCATAGCTCTATTTTTATGCTGCAATCACATTAATTTACTTTACTTATAAAGGATTGCTTTCAGCACCATTCGTCACAAGAGCGTCATTTAATGAGATTCAAAATTGAGTCATAAATCATTAATAGTTTTGCCTCTAGTAAAGCTATAAAAAATAAAGCAACATCCAAAGTTCGCCATTCATTGTGTACCACACAGTAATTTATAATCTCCTCTTCTCTGGCGCTTTTGTACTAAGTTATTCTTTATTAGTTTGTGTGAAGAGAAGTGTTGGAATTATAGCACTATTACAGTTTGCTATTATATATATAAAAAAGCTATTACAATACTAAAATGTAATGAAATGTTGTATCAAATTGTATTAAACATTGTTTAGTATTATTTTAGTACAAAATGAGAAACAATGTGTGTAAATAACAATAAGGCACATATGCACTCATGCTACGGCAATTTCACATTTAAAAGCAATTTTCCAGTAAAAATGCACAAATTAAAATATCTTATAATGTGAACAAAACTGTAATAAACGTTGAGTTAAATAAGGCACATTTATTTTATATATATTTCTGCTTAAAATCTGTCTGCCACCAAATAGCAAGAAATAAAAAAAATCATATTAATATTAACAATTTGCAATGTACGAATTGTAGTTTAGTACTGAGAATAAGATCCTGTAAAACCAATATTTTACAGCATTATATAACATCTCTATTTACAATCAGTTTTTTTAATGCAAATTCTTTAGGCTAAAATGAAATATACTCTAAAAAGCAAAGCACCCCAACATCATTCAATGAATCATTCATAAAGGTACACAATACACTCAAGATTAGGCCCCAATCGCCAAGATTTTCTCACAGCGAAGAGTGAATTAACTTCAAATATTAAATTAAAACTTTCCTGATGTGCTTTTACGTGTGAAGTTAAAAACAATGAGCTGTACCAATCCAAGTTTATAAAGTCAAATGCTAAAATGTCGCTATTGGTTTTCTTCTGTTTGTGCTCAGCAAAATAAGTATGCCACGGTCATGTTATTTAACCCTGTCCCCAGTAGAAATTCAAGCCTTTGTTACCGCCTTGTATCTTACGAGAAAGCTGGGCTCTTGATGTTCTTGAGGCGTGTTTAACCCTTAACCGACTTACACGGCCGCCGGAAATCATACCAGCTGCCGGAAATGAAGGTTTTCCGGGAAGAGGGGCCAGTAAAGTAGTGATGTGGAGGATAAGGCTTGCTCGGAAGTGTGTATCATCACTAGCGCCCTCCTTGAAGCAGTAGCTACCAACACACGGGGCAGCCTGACACCTTCACCACTCTTATCCGAGGGTGTCTACAGTGCTCGCGTCTCGAACACTGCTTCTTACAGCCACTCAACCTGCAGCTCCGCATGGGGTTAGTGCTTTCAAGAGTACTGCTGGATAGCTCAAGAGCATTTATAAGAAAAAACAAGTTTTCCACTGGCAACAGGAGTAAAAAAATGTAACTTCAGCATTTAAACAAACGTCGATAAAATGACAAGAACTATCTCAAAACGCACAAAAAAAGTGTATATCCAAAACGACTAATAAACTATGAATCATTCTCAATAACATATCAACCAAACAGTAGAATTAACAACCTAGTAAGTGGTGATTGTGGTAAAAAATTATCGCACAAACAGATAAAAAAAGTTCAAAGAACCACGATGTGAATGCAATCGAAGGACACACAACAAAAATAAACAAACAAATAAGGATGGCATTTAAAACAACACAAGCTTAGAGACGTTTCAGTGATTGTTTAGTGCCTGAAGAAGGGTATATTTTCCACAACATTGAATTGTTTGTGTCTTTGGATCTGTATTCCAGAGGGCTAAGTTTGGAAAGGCTTACATACTTATCAGTAATAAATAAGTCAAAGTCCGACGCAGGACTTGTGCCATGATTTTAAGTCAGATGCTTTTAAAATCACACCACGAACGTCAGGAATAGACAGTCTCCATTATGAGTCGTGATCATTGCAGACCCCGCGAAGTGATTACGACCGGGCTCAACACTTTGCTAACCGCTTAGCAAGGTGCATCCATAGTTATTATTTGTCACGAGTACATACATTACATATACGCGTGTTCTGCCAGCTGCTAGAAATATTCCCTACAATGTAAGAGTGTCTGATGAGTTAATGTTTATATAATGACCACACTGGATGTTCACAAGAGAATGTCCCAGTTTCAATGGTATATTATAACAGTTTAATTTAGACTATTGACAACTAATCATACATCAAATTGGATATACTAACCGAGTCTTTCTTAAAATTTTTCAATATGTGCACCTTTATTTGTACGGCACACATCCAAACTTAAGTCTAATTCTTCCCAAACTCTAGTTTACACGTCTAGAGTAATGGAAGCAATAGCTTCTTCAATTCTGTGTCTCAACTCTGGCGAATTATTAGGTAGCGGCGGAACGTAGACACGATCTTTTATAAAGCCCGAAAGAAAAAAAATCGCTTGGCGTTATGTTAATTGAACGTGACTTGTTTGCACAAAGAACATAAAAACTTTAGTTTACAATTTTTAAAACTAATGTATATCAGGCCATTATTTATAACAGTATATTGTGGGCGATGGTGCGACATTGCATGGACACTATGTATTTATATATTTAGTTGTTTTTAATGTGTAAATTAATTTATTGTTCAAGCCTTGTCGCCCCATTATGGCGTTGGTTATTTTGGAGACAAATTATCAGGTTCAGAGATTTCAAGGCGTTTTAAATGTTATTTACTTGCGTCCTTTATGAGATTATTATTTAGCTGCTATATTTTATTTTCATCATGCTATTGCATTTTTTTTTGTGTGGTAGCTACAACACGAAAATAAATTTTAGGTGTTATAAAATCAATAGCCTAGCTGTACTAGAGTAAACTGCTTTTCTGTATAGTACTTTAATAAATTTAGTTTAAAAGTTTGTTTTTCCGCTTTTTCTTTAATTATCCGCCAAAGTTTTTGATCTGATACGCCATTTTGGTTGACTATTTGCATGCTCCACTCCGATTCCTTTAGCTCGCTCCGCTAAAAGTGCCTCTAGTTTTATCAGACGTTCAAAGTTTTGATTGATGACCACATAAATTGGTCTTTTTTCGTTCAAAATAAATAAATATAAGTCCACTGTCGTTTTCAAGTCAAGTAAATAACCTAAAGAAAATATTGTAGGTAATAAATAGTAAATAATAATTATACATATATTTAATATATGGTTAGCGCGTAAACATTAAATAGAAAGGTACAAAAAGATTTTATCAAATATACTTATACGAAAAACACCATCAAATGCACGCTAAAAACATTTCTCAACTTGAAGCTAAATTAGAGGTGATTAACCCTTTTAATAGTAGGTAAAGGATTATTATAAAAATATCACAATTTATCAGGCTTTTTTCTCTTGATGTATATATTACAATAATAAGTCATCTGGTTTTAATTTAAATTATTAGGCAATGCATAGTGATGTAGTAATAGTCTGGTGCTGCTTAATGTATATTAAATTAGGTTAGTAACTCACGTATTATAATTGTACTCGAACCACTTGCAATACGTACTCAGTATCATTTCCACTGAAATATAGTTTAGTTATTTACAACTGAATCAGGCTACGTACCTACGTGTTGCGTGCACAGTTTTGGGCAATTTTTTTAACTGAATTTTATATCAAACACATTTTTGTATTTTTATGAACTTAGTTACATTAACTTTGTTAACATATTTTTATTTTTATTTACAAAGTGTCACCTACAGCAATACTTATGAATACCTAACAAAATATGTAAAATGTAAAACAGCATAATTCTTGACTCTTCAATTTATCAGGAGGCCTTTTTTTATGTTTTTGTTTACAACAAAAGCCAAGTTATAATCACGAATAATTTAAAGAGTTTTTTAATACTATATACTAACAGAAACAGTCTACTTAACAGCATCTTAAAAATTTATTTTTAATTAATATAACAAATTTTGAAAGCGAAAGAAAATTAGTTTTTAATAGTTCTTTAGAACTATCTAAATTTTGAGAATAAATTTTCGGGAGATCAGTGAAATGCTGTTTTCAATTAATTTATTCCACTGATTTAAAAGGATTTGGCACTCGAAAGGAATAAAAAAATATTATATCTAAATTGATTATGTAATAATATAATAATAATATCAGACAGGGGTTAAAGTATGGTTTTTCAACGAATGACACTTTGATGTAATGTTCAGTAGAGTTGTGCAAACACGCCAATAACAAACCAGCAACGACAGTGTCTCCGGAGACCTCCAGAGGTGGCGAGCGCGCGAACACAAACGCGCCGCCGCACTCCCGGGCCGTAAAGAAACTCCAAACTTCATATTTCCCCCGCCAGCAATACAGACGACAAATTGGACTCGCGCATCGAGGGAAATGAACATTTCGCCGCCGAGACCACCCCGCGCCGAGCAATCTCTCCGCGCGGAACGATGGCTTCTACGAGTTGAATGGGACCATGAGAAAAGTAAGGAGGTGGAGGGATACGTGAAGCCCCACTGGAGAACAAATTTCGCGGAACAAAATAGGTTCACTGTGGCCCGAAGCCGTATCAAGGTCGGGCCGTGGAGGTTAGACGTAGCTGGAACAAAAAGTAATTTCATTTAGTTCTTCGGAGAATGCCTCCCGTGTGTCTTGGACAGGACAAAATATCAGAAGCCAAATTTGGTTTATGACGCGGTGGTGTAGTCAGTGTCATGTTACCTGTCTGAAATCCAAAATCTCTCAGAAGTATTTCTAGTGGTACCTGTTTCCCGAACATCACTTTCCTGTATATTGATCATGATCCCGTATACATTGATCCTGTGATACATAATGATTGCGGTTTTAATTAAGTACTTCGAAAGATCTTGACCCCACAGAAACTAGAATACCACAATATAAAAAAAATTATGTTAGGTTATAAGGAATATTTTTTTTTCATTTGTATTCAACTTACAATCATAATTAATTGTTTTATCACAAGTTTATATCATGTCCAGGATCATTTGATATATCAAATTCAAACAGCAAATATTATGTATCACAGGATCAATGTATACGGGATCATGCCATCAGGATCAAGGGCTAAACTTGAATCCGCGATACGATCTTTTACCCAACGTGTCACATTATGTTTGTTTACGACCACTGACAGTTGTTTACAAATACTGTTGACAGAAAAATGGTAACAAATGTCTACGTAAACTACTGGCACTACTTTTGGGAACTGCCAATTTGATACAAGTTACATGACACAGGCTTCATATTCGAGAGTATTCCGTACTAAACTCTTCAGTCCAACTTGGAGAACGTGAAAACGCGGACAGTTTCCGCGGAAGCTTGCCGTACTAAACCACACTATGAACACTATGAACCGGCAGGATGACTGGTCGACAGATTCACTCATACTCTGTCTCGTGAAGGAATATGAGCATTAAATAAAACATTCAAACCTGAAAAACTGTACCACCGATTTTTAAAAAAAAATGCACTTCAATGAAAGCCCTGGAAAATACACAGGCCTATATTAGGTTCCAAGTCTTATTATTCTGTTTACTCTTATGGCTTACGTTTAGTAGAGTATTAGTGACAAACGACGTTAAGTTATCCTAAACTTACAAAAAAAAAGTGAATTCCATGATAAGAGATGGATTTCCCGGGAAGCACCCTCTGCCTACTTATAAAATGAGTCATAACTGCTGGCGCATTAGTGTAAGAGCATTACAACGTTAAGACCAACAAGGATCGACTTGAAGACATTTATTGTGATTTCACTGTTGATTGCATGTCAGAAGAGTCAAGTCAGTCCTAAGCTACGAACTGTAGATAAAGTTATCGGCCACTGCATCGACGCAACTCCCCAATACCCTTATTCGCATTGCACCGGGGACAGAAAACAGAAGACCTCATAATGTGTCCTTGGTGGCGTTAATGGCAGTAATGCATTTCGGCATGTAACAATTTTGTCATTGCTTTCTATTGCTATGCAGGGAACGTACTTATGATTTACCTTCATTTTACAGTCTACATGATCTGTATCAGAGTACAGACCCTCGTCTTTTTGTGGTTTACGTTTTCTGCTATGTTAAAGGCTTTCTGTACGCAACTTTTTCGTAAATATTTCCAGTTGAGCTACACAAAAAACACCGTCTCGTGGCAGAGACCCCGCTTCCCTCTTCCGAAAAGTCTCAGTCGGATCCCCGCGAAAAGTCAAGGGTGTATGTACCGTCCCGGTCATTATTTCACATTTACGTTACATACGGTTGAAGTTCCCGACTTTTTGAGTGGCTGAACTTTCATGAAAAAAAAAAAAAAAAAAAGTATTCATCGCGAACTTGGCTGGCAAAGTTGCATTTTTAACGTTTTTGTGCTGTAAGAATGAGGAGAATGAAATTTAATATAAAACTGGAACTTTATAGGTTTAAAGCCCATTCCACTGGCTTCTATTTGATAGGTATAATTTTTTTTCAGCAACAATTATTTAATTTTACCTTGCCTTTTAAAATCATCAGAATTGTTATGTTTTTAAAAGACAAAATAAAATAAAAAAATGTGTGAAAGAATATTAAACAGTAGCCACCAGTATTGCATTTACACACACAACTTTTCAGTTATTTATTCCAATTGGTTTTCCTTATTCACGATGCACAAAAATGTTAAATATACAACTTTGCCAGGCAATTATGCAAAACGTATGAACTATATATATAATTTAATTGAATTTTGGCCAAAAACAAAAATCTAGAAGTTTAGCCGTGTTAAACGTAAAAAATAATATAATGACCTAGAACCGGACATAACAGCCATCGCCTTGGTGGCAGGTGGGAGATATGCCCTTGGAACCGTTGCGTCGCTTCCCCTCCGTGGGCGTGAAGTTGGTATGGTATAACGAATACTACTGAAAGCTGGAAATAAACACATATGTAATAAAGCCGATACATACGCCTAGTCTCACTCAGTTGGAATGTAAGAGTGCTTTTTCGCTAAAATACAGATTCCTCATTTATGTGAACATTGAGTCGAGAACAAACAGGCTTCAATCCGTGCTGATAGCATTCATGGTACTTGACGTTCTATAGGTATAATGAGAAAATACGGGCATACTATTCAGTATAATTCCCCTTTGTTTGCTCCTTCATAATCCAAGCTCAACAGCAATGCACAATGCATCAAAAAATGGGAATATTCTCTCACTTTCTATTACCAATGCGTAATCGGCACTTCCGTCGGTATTTCTCTTTATAAATAAACATTACCATACACTTTTCTAGAAATTTGTCTCATCAGTGGTTTTGGGAATCTATTGCATCATATTAATACAGTCTGTACACCACAATCTTAATAACAGTACTATTGCCATTATTTACGCTGCCACGAGACTGTATACATGTTATAGTATTCCTCACACTAGGATTGCAGTACAGAGGAGCCCACTGTTGTCAGATTGGTATTATCCGGCTTATTAACACTATTATGTCATTCTGAATATTACAGTTGATTAAAACCGGTTTTGATACCATTTATTTAATTTTACTTAATTATATTTAATTTTACTTTTTGCTGATTTTTCCAATACCACAGTGTCTATTGACAGTATTATTGCAGTTGTAATCATTCTGAAAGAAAAAAAAATGTATTTAACACTAACTCGTATTATTCATACGAGAAACTATTCATAGCAGTCGGTCACTATGAATAACAAGGCCTTCTATTTAATGATATGCTATGCTCAAACAGAGCCCAAATTTATAATAAATACAAAATTAATAAAGATCGCAGGCTTTCGCGGCCATTGTCGAAAGCTGCTAACAATGGCATTTGCAATGTCAACCGAAAATTCGTTCATGTATTCACCTTGCCCTCAGCTACAACCCAGAAGCCAAGCAACTATATACAAAATTGTTGTTAAAAATGGTTGGAACCAAGATGGTTTATTTAAGTTAAATATTCCTGGAAGTAACATGGAATATCATCAGATGATAATCTTGATTAAGTACAAGAATACGTATTTCCAAAGTTTGCATTCTAAATTTTTATTAAAAACTACAATGTTTCAGATATATTATTATTTTTTCATTATAAAATTGTGTCTAAAAAACTGCTGTGCTCTATGGCATGAATAACTGAGCACAGTGCTATAGGTGTGCAGCAACATTTTGGTACATACAAAATATCATATATTTTATCACAATTATTAATAGTTAAATATTTGCAATCAATTACACAGTTCAAAATCAACAAAAATGCCTGGTACATTTTTTCCCCCGGAAAATCATTTCTGTTAATGTTTTTTGTCACTTTGCTAGTCTTTCAATACAAAGTAGTAAATAATTAAAAGTATATTAAATCTATGACAAATCCGATTGCAACATTCTAAAAAAAAAAAGAAGTTGAATTCCTCCCTGAAAGGTTTGTTTTTGTAATATTTAGTGTCAGTTTAAAAATAACCAGTATGTCAGTCAAATATTTGCAAATTTAAATAACTAAAATTAGGAAATATTTTGTATATTAATTGTGTTTAATACATAACAAGTAGTCAAATTTCAATAAATCTTTTCTTCCCTCCATAATGATTTTTTTTTTTTAAATTTTAAACATGTTTTCTCAAATTGAATAATTATTTTATAGCTCTACTACAACGTTATCATATATGAGTATGAAAACAACTAACATATCCCGTAAGTGCGGTAGACGGGAACACCCACCGACGGCTATGGTAGCTGGAGCAGAGAGGTGTGATACATAGTAAAAAAAAAGTTTTGTTTCACACTGATGTGCGTGGTAGCTATATCTGTACCTATGTAGGCATTTGAATCCCTAATTTTGAGAGTTTAGTTTAATCGACATATGTCTGTTTAAAAGAACACAAGTTTTGTCGCAAAAAAAAAACCAACAAAGTAGGTGTAAATTTACCAATCGCTGAAAAGTAATTTATTAATTTAGCAATAATTTAGCATTCCCTGGAAGTAAACATGGAATATCATCAGATGATTATCTTGAAGAAATACAAGAATACGCATTTCCAAATGTTTTATTACAAACTATAATGCATCCTTCTCGAAGGGACGAGAGCGTCTGTGACGTGTCGCGTCATCCCGGGCCGACCCAACGCCCGAAATACCCAGAACAGAGACGCTTATTCACGCCACTCCTCGCGGCGGCCTCTGTAACCCCGGCATTCCCAGGCCGCTAAAGGTGACCATAGCCCGAGGCGTGACAGTGCGCGGGGATCGGAGGGGGCTGGGTAGCGAGGACCCTTGTAATCCGGCCAGACACGCGTGGTATGTCTTACGTCAATGGACTGCGCGTGACGTCAGTGGCCGTGCGGGGTCGCCATCTAGCCTCGAACCTGGCGCTTGTCGCGGGCTTGTCTCTCGTGTCCGTAACAATAGTTAAGAGTGTATGGAGTAGCTGTAGTTGAGAAAACTCACACAACAGTTCATATCATTTGCAGTCCAATGAAATTGTTAGTGACTTAGTTGAACTATTAATGCATCATTTCATGCGCCTCACGTTTTTAGTTTTGAATCTTAAAAGTGTTTTGATAGATATTAAAAATTCACAATTATAATTTACAGGACAATCCTTTTGGGGTAGGAATATGTAAGGGGTTAAAAATCTGTAAGGGGCTAGGAGAACATATTTTAAACTTTTCAGTCCGTATTAAAAACGTGGTATATTAAAAAAGTTGATTTAAATAATTATCTTTGTAGTATTACACTGTTGCCTATGTGTTCCTATAATTCATCAAGTAAAATGATACCTACTTTGGCATTTTGGCACTTTGAATGACATCACAGAAGGTTCCGATGTAGCTTCTTACTAATAAATTTGTCAAATCCCGTATGCCTCAGGCTCGAATCATGATCGAATATTCTAATCTCAAGCTCCGAAATAGTATGAATAATAAGTTGGGAAATATGAAATTACATGAGGTATATAAAAAAATTATTTTTTTCAAATTATAGATAAGTCCCTGAAAGCTGTAATGATTAGGGGGTCATAGAATGCTAGAGGGGCTACTGATGTAATAAACTCAATCTTTTAGTCGCCTGCATTGCAAACGTTTGAATTTCAGAATCAGCTACAAGGGGCGCTAGTGTTACCTGATTTATTTAAACTATTACGGTTTATGTCAACATAATGGTTCACTACATTCAGGCTTAATTTACTCAAAAAATGTACTACGAAAAATTTAGCACTGTAAAATGAGAAATTTAACACGAGCAAACGTGTAAAGTAACACCTACCATGCAAAAACACATACAATATAATTAATTTGTTCTTATCAACCAGGTTGTAATTTTGGATTTACTGTTGTGTATTACAAAAAACAAATATGATTTGTAGTATATTTTACAGTATTGGCTACAATACTTGTAAAGTTAGACAAAATATAAGTGATTCTGTAACTTACCCATACTTACGTGTAAAAATACACCAATTTAAATTTTAAACATTCACACATTTCAGTGTATGCTGGCGCCGAGGACTGTGGTACTCTAGCACCGAGGGCTGTGGTACTCTAGCACCGAGTTCTGTGGTACTTTAGTGTTGACTGATGTTCTCTAGCGCCGAGGACTGTGGTGCTCTAGCAACGATGACTGTGGTGCTCTAGCACCGAGTACTGTGGTACTCTAGCACCAAGTACTGTGGTACTCTAGCACCGAGTACTTGGTACTCTAGAACCAAGTACTGTGGTAAGCTAGCATCTAATACTGTAGTACTTTAGTAAGTACCAAGGGCGTAGTACGCTAATAGCTACCCAATAGCACCAAGGGTTGTCGTACGCTAGCACCAAAACTGTGGTTGCTATCACTCAGGGCTGTGGTATGTTATCGATGAATGCTGTAGTACGCTATCGCCGAAGGCTTTAGCACGCTAGTGTCGATGGCTATGGAATGCTAGCACCGAAGCCTGTGGTAAGCTAGCATCGAGGGTAATGATATGCTATTTCCGAGGACTGTGGTATGCTATTATCGAGAATTCTTAATACGCTTCTGCCCAGGGCTATGGTACACTAGTGCCGAAGGGCTATGGTACGCTATCGCCATGCGCTGTGGTATGCTTTCATCGATGGTTGTGGCATGATATTGCGTAGTACCGTGGTACACTACTACTAATGACGTCTGATACGCTACTACCGAGGACTGTGGTAGGTACTCTAGTATCGAAGGCTGTTATATGGTTTCGCCGAGTGTAGTGTTACGGTAGCACCGAGTGTAGTCGTATACTGTCAGCTAGTGCTTTGTTACGCTTACATAGAAAGATAAAATAAACTATCTTTTAGGCTTGTAGTACACCATCACAAAGGGTTGTGGTATGTTAACACTGATAACTATGGTATGGAAAGACAAAGGTATGTGTGGCGCTAGCAACGAGGGCTCTGGAACGATATCGCAAAGGGCTGTGGTACGGTAGTACACACCAGAAACAGAGGGATTTGGGACACTAGCGCTGTGAGCTTTGGCGCGTTAGTAACAATGACTGTGGTAAGCTAGCACCGTGGACCGTGGCACGCTATCGCCGAGGGCTTTGGTACGCTGGCATCGACGTTGTGTTGTATGCCATCACAGAGCGCTCTGACACGCTAAAACGACTGGCTGTGCTAGATTTCGCCGAGGAGGGCGGCACGCTAACACGGAGGTTTGTGTAGTGTGCAGGGGCCGGCGAGAGTGGTACGCTAGCGTAGCTACTGCCTCGGAGGTGATCGCCGCCGGACCTTGGCGACTGGACACTGGCAGGTGCGTGCGTGGCGCGATGCTTGCCAAGAATTTCGGGCGGGCCCGCGGACTCTCTCTCTCTCTCTCTCTCTCTCTCTCTCTCTCTCTCGTCTAGCACTCTCGGCGCACTTCGTGGGAACTGCGTGCCCCACGGGGATCGCTGGAGTCAGACATTCGTGGACTCGTGCGGCGGTATCGTTCTGGAGTCAGTTATTTCCTTCTAGCAATTCCAGGCTGGAGAAGGGGGGCGGAAAACTATAAAGAAGCGCTGAGTTGGTTTGTATAGTTTTATTCGCTCAATCAAACTTAGGAGGAAAAAAAAAGTATGTTGTTTCTATTTCGACATTAAGCATTTGATATGATAATTTTAAAATTTAATAAACATTCTCTAATTTTTTTAATACTTTAACATGATAAATTATAATTTTTTTTTATAATTATCACGGCATGGAGATAGTGACCAATGTACTTGCTGCAAGGAATCTTAATTAGTTGTCGGGCTTTCAGTGAAATACGCGTGACTTGATATGCACCTGATAGATAGATACTTGGATAGAAGGCAAAATATTAATAAGCTTTTTTTTCAATATTCCAATGTTATATTGGCTACATAATATAGTATAAAGACCTACGGGGCTGCTACGTCCAAGTGGTAACTAAAAGAAAATTATGTTTTCCCATACAGATTTGATACGCGATTTAACTGCTTGATGGCTATATATGTATGTGACTGTCATTTAGACGAGTTATTTATAAATAACAAAACTTTTTTTTTTTTGCATACCAGCGTCTATCGTATCTGAAAAGCATGATAAATCCGCTTTTACGTTCGTCAAGTTTTCAATCTTGTGTACCATCTAAAAAGAAAAAATACAACTATTCAATAGCATTCGGTATTTAATCTGCACTAGTACTTCATTAACTGGAGCCTGGTATTTTACAGCCCACAAAATGCAGGAAAAAAGATTATGTTATATATATAGAATATAAATATTGTAGCAAAATACAAAAAAAAAGCTTGGTACATCAGTCGCTAGTCGGTAGATGCAGAGAGAGAGAGAGAGAGAGAGAGGAGAGAGAGGAGAGAGAGAGAGAGAGAGAGAGAGAGAGAGAGAGAAGAGAGAGAGAGGAGAGAGAGAGAGAGAGAGAGAGAGAGGAGAGAGCGAGAGAGAGGAGAGAGAGAGAGAGAGATGAGAGAGAGAGAGAGAGAGAGAGAGAGAGAGAGAGAGAGAGAGAGAGAGAGAGAGAGAGAGAGAGAGAGAGAGAGAGAGGAGAGAGAGAGAGAGAGAGAGAGAGAGAGAAGTGGCAAAGAGAAGTAAAAGTTTCATCAATAGCTTTTTTTTTTTGCTGAGAGGACAAGAAGATTATAACAACCTCATTTTTACCGAGTTATGAAATTCCACACCCAAGGGGCTGAAAAGAGAGTTAAGTTTATTTTAAAGTTAAACATAATATTCGTGAATTTAACTTGAAAGATACAAAAAAAAGTATGTTAGAAAATATACCAAAACTACAAACTACTCTTCACCATTTTACCAGGGGCTGAAAATTAGGTAGGTTTGGTTTCATGAAGATTAAAAATATGTATTAATGAATCTACTAAAGCAGAAGGTACGAAAATAAGCATAAGATATCCTCATTCCACTTATATTGTGGTGAAAGGGGGCAGGTTTGGTGCTCTATACAAAATTATTATTCCGAAACTATTATGCGGGAGGTAAATATAGGCTAGTAATAATAATTAATTATACTAAACAAGCGTACTCCCTTTCACCCAAAAAAAAATTGCCTTGAAATTTTAAATTAGCATTAAAATGACAGTTATCATTAAAATGGCAATTTCAATGACGGAAAAATTAACGTGAAAAATCA